>NW_011889115.1:1814692-1816785 GCF_000151845.1 Pteropus vampyrus
GTTGGAAAAGGAAAAGCTAAAGTGTCTATTAGAGTGAAGTCTAGGTTGCTGACACAAAGAAGGTTGAAAATGTAGTGTCATAAATAAGATAGAGGTGATTTCATTCTCACTTTACAATCCTCAGGTGAGAGTGGGGCAGGTCTGTGGACAGTTCTGCTCCACAAGGACTCTCAAGGACCCAGGTGCCCTCCATCCTGTGACTCCACCATCCCTAGAATAATAATCTCAGCTGCACGGTCTAACGTGAGTCACAGACACATCCGTGTTTCAGCTTGTGGGAAGAAGAAGAGTGCACTTATAGACTGTATTGTTCAGCACATTTCACTTCTTATTGGTTCACCTTCCCAGGGGAGTAAATTTCCCTGCCCTAGTTCCAAGTCTAGGTTTTAAGAGGCACCATGAGTTTCTGTTTGATACTCTAGGAGCTTCTGACCTCAGCCATAAGTAGAAGGCTGTCCAACGTAGCTGCTATCTCTGGAGTTTGGGTAATGAGTCATGTGGGGCAGACCTAAACTCGATCCCCTGGCTGGGAACAAAGCAGTTATTCAGAGACCTGCAGACTTATGAACAAGAAATAAATACTTATGTTTGTTTACCATTGAGTTTTGGAGTGGATTTATGCAGTATTATTGCAGTAAAAACAGACTGATACAAAGTATGAATTGGAGGCAAGAAATTTCCTTTTAAGCAAGCATGAGTTAAGTTTAAAAAATCAATTTCTCTTCCATTTTATTAATCATAGGACCACACCTAGCTGCAAGGGAGGCTGAAAGACATAGTCTGAAATTGGGCAATTTTATGCCCAGTTTAATAGAAGATATACAGAGACAAACAGGCACATAAAAATATGCTCATTAGTCAGTAGAGAAATGCAAATTATAATGAAATGCAAAATCATAACGAGATGATACTAAATTCCCACTAGAATGGCTATAATAAAAAGAGAGGATCATACCATGGGTTGATAAGGATGTAAAACAACTAGAATTTTTATACACCACATGTGGGAATGTAAAATGTAAAGCCACTTAGAAAAATAGCTTAGCAGTTTCTTAGAAGGTTAAACATATATCTACCATATGATCCAGACAACCCACTTTTACATATTTACCTAAGAGAATGAAAGCTTATGTCTACCCAAAGACTTGTATGTGAAAGTAGCAACTTCATTTGTAATTGCCCCACATCAGAAACAATTCACATTATCTATTAATAAATAAATAGATAAACAGATTGTGTTACATTTATACAATGCAATGATATTCATCGATGAAAAGGAATGAACTATTGGTACATGCAATAACATGGTTGAATCTCAAAGTAATTATGCTGAGCAAAAGAAGCCAGATGAAAGACTATGATTCCACTTACATAAAACTCAAGAAAATGCGATCTACTCTCTAGAGACAGAAAGATTATTTACTACCTGGGGATGAAGGACATGGGAAGGATGGAGCAAGAAAGGGACTGCAAAAGGGTTTAAAACAACCTTTGGAGTGATGGAAATGATCATTTTCTTGATTGTGGTGATGGTTTCATGGGTATATACATGTGTCAAACTCATCAAACTGTGCACTTTAAATATATAGTTTGCTGTATGACAATAATATCTCAATAAAGCTATAAAATGAAAACGAAAGCTCTTACTACGGGAGGAACGGAGAATGAATTTTGGCAGACAACAGGCATCCTCTAGCTCAGTGGGGAGAGACATTTAGGTGCTATGGAGGGGGTCTCTGAAAAAATAGTTTTGGGTCCTCCTTGGGGCTAATTCTTGCCCTTTCAGGTAAGTTTGGGCATTGAGAGTAGGAGGGACCTTTTGCCCTATCCTCATAGAGCCCTAAGAGGCAGGATCCTTGTAGGTCTCTCCCAGGCCAGTGAAGGAAGAGTGGAAAAGATGTGGCTACACTGGAGGAAGGATGGTGGTCAGAGGGTGGCGGGCACAGAGGGCTTAAGACAACCTCTCTCAGTCTCCTCCTGCAGTCTTTCTAGATGTGCAGAAAGATTTTTAAGAGCTCTCGAAAGGATATCTTAATCCAGACCCTCTAAGCAGTAAGTGCCATGATGAGAGGAGGTAGCCAATTGTACCTTCA
>NW_011889115.1:1816835-1818463 GCF_000151845.1 Pteropus vampyrus
GGTCTCTGAAAAAATAGTTTTGGGTCCTCCTTGGGGCTAATTCTTGCCCTTTCAGGTAAGTTTGGGCATTGAGAGTAGGAGGGACCTTTTGCCCTATCCTCATAGAGCCCTAAGAGGCAGGATCCTTGTAGGTCTCTCCCAGGCCAGTGAAGGAAGAGTGGAAAAGATGTGGCTACACTGGAGGAAGGATGGTGGTCAGAGGGTGGCGGGCACAGAGGGCTTAAGACAACCTCTCTCAGTCTCCTCCTGCAGTCTTTCTAGATGTGCAGAAAGATTTTTAAGAGCTCTCGAAAGGATATCTTAATCCAGACCCTCTAAGCAGTAAGTGCCATGATGAGAGGAGGTAGCCAATTGTACCTTCAGCCCTCATTTCCCTGGGCCCCAGCCTTACCCCATTTAGCTTTGGAGTTTGAGATGAGTGGTCGGGGTGGGAGGGACAAGAGAAAGAGGCTCACCTTTGTTTTGCATGTGTGTTAAGACTCTCAGAATTTAATTGGGCACTTCTTCCTCTGAAGTAGACAGAGAAAACTCACCTGGCCTAATTCTGAGCTCTTCTCTTTATGGGCAGGGCCCTCTGCCATCCCCTTGACTCCAGGCTTGCCCAGGTGCCTTGCTTTGACCAGTGGCATGGGAACAGGTATAGTATAAGCAGCAGCTTCGCAAGTCCTTGTGCATTGGGGCTTACTCTTCTGCCACTTTTGCTCCTTCACCCCGCCATGAGAGCATGCCCAGGTGAGCTGCTGGAGAGTCATGAGTGACAGGCCAAGAAGACCACATTCATCCCAGCTGGGGCCTGCCAAGACCAGCTAGCCTCTAGCCAAATACTGACTGGCTGCAGATGGATGAGTGAACTCAGCCCAAATCACCAAGGCCTGTCCCAGGTTTTCACAACTGTCTAGTCAACCCAGAGGCTTCTAAGAAATAATAAATAAATGTTGCAGGCTACTACATTTTGGGGTGGTTTGTTATACACAATAGCTAACTGATACAGTTTCCAAACCTCTGACCCACATTCCTGTCTTATTTGTCCACGCATCTGGGAATACTTATTCCATCCCATGCTGTCCCCTGTCTTGGCCCATTCCTAAGCTCTGGGGAGCTTCTGGACAGCAGAAGCCTGAGAGGGGCCCACGTGTGCCCCTCTCATTCCCCTTGGGGAAAGTAGGGGGCCAGCTCGCTCAACACGAGCCACTGCAGATGACTCTGGAGTCATAGAGAAGCAGAGAAGTGGGAGGCCGCACATTCCACTCGGGGAAGTGCACGACTTGATTACTACTCAACATTTGCAGTACCCAGATACTCTAATTAAGAGAAAAGGTCAATAGGTTAAATAAGTAACTTAATCAGAAAATTATGCAAAGTGCCTCAAGTCAAACATATTACACAGCTCTTGAGATCGATAACGGTATGCAAATCGATCACCCGTGTGCGATCAGGACAATCCAGCAGCTGCAAGGTAGAAGTCAGCCAGGAAGGCTCAGGGAACCTAGCCTGAGCTGGGAAGTGTGAGTGCCCAGCACCCTGAGTGGGAGCGGGTGGACATGGGGTGCCTGACCAGTGAAGGACGTGCAGTTTCTCCTCTGTAGAATGGTGAGGGCAGCATGGCATAGAGCATAGGATTGGGGAAC
>NW_011889115.1:1819373-1821225 GCF_000151845.1 Pteropus vampyrus
CCCTGATGAGAGGGAGGGCTTGGGGGTGAGGGGGGTGGCGCAGAGTGGAGAGACTGCCCGGGTCTGGCATTTCCTTGCAGCCTGAAGGAATGCTGTAGAAATGGACCCTTATTTGGGCTTGTTTTTGTCCCCCAGCAGTGTTGGAACTGCCTGGTTTTTCCCAGGCTTGCCCACTGCTCAAGGGAGGGAAGAGGGACCTTGGGGACTGTCCCAGGCCTGGTGTGGAGAGAACACCCATCCCCCACCTGGGGTACAGAGCAGCGGTCTGGCACTCCCATTGCCCTGCAGGAAGCCTGTGTGGCTGCTGGGGGTTCTTTGAAAAGAAAGGGGTGAGTATTCGCCTCTTGCACCCAGGCCCCTTGAGGGATACTTCCCCCAGGGTGGCTGAGCTGGGAGTCTCAGCTGTGTCTCTGCAGGGACAAGGGCTGGAGTAGATCAGTTAAGACAGAAACAGGATGCGTCTTGGACAGAGAGGGGTGGGACAGAAAGGATGGTGGGGGCATCTCTCTTTTTTCCAAGAGTTCCCTCACTTTCTTGAGTTTCCTCCTGACAGTCAGAGGCTGTCACTGAAAACCCATCCCACTGACTTATACCATGGGATTCGTGTCTAGAGAAAAGAGCAGAAGGGATGACGAGGGACAGTCAGGCCTCTTTCCTTCGTCCCTTTTCTCATGATGTCAGCAGTCATCTCAGGCCTGCGAGCATCCCTTTCCTAGTCCCTGAGTCACCTGAAATTGGAGTCATCACAGCATCCTTCCCAGTGGTACAGTTGGGGAAAGCAAGGCCCATAAATAGTTAGGGTCTTGACCAAGGTCATAGAGTAGGTCAATGACAGGGCCAAAAATGGAGCCTCGGTCCTCCTACTTGAGTCCAATACCAGGGTGTGACAATCTCATAGCTATCTCTGCTTGCCCTTGCTTCGCCTTTCTCATGAAAATCAGCCTTCCAGAAAGGACACTGTATTAGCTATCTATTGCACTGTAACGAATTACTTCAAAACTTAGTGGCTTAAAATAACATTTATTATCATGCAGTTCCTGTGGGTCAGGAAATAAGACACAGCTTAGTCGGGTCCTCATAGGGTCTCACGAGGACATTATGGAGGTGCCAGCTGGCGTTGCAGTCATCTTAAGGCTCCGGATCTGCTTCCAAGCTCGCCCGTGTGGTTGTTGACAGACCCTGGGTCCTCGCTGGCTACTGACCAGAGGCGTCAGTTCCTCACCCTGTGGGCGTCTCCATAGGGATGCTCACACCATGGCAGCTGGCTTCTCTCAGAGGGATGGTGGAGAGAGAGGGCAAGTGACAGAGGGTGAGCAAGGCAACCTAATCTCGGAGTGATGTCCTTCACTTTTACCATATTCCACTGGTGGGAAGTGAGTTGCCAGGTGCAGCCCATACTCCAAGGAGGGAATTACACAAGGGCATGGTCAAGGAGGTGGAGATCTCTGGAAGCCATCTGAGGGTCAGTATCTCATATAGTAAGGAGAGGAGGCCCACTGGCCTGCTGTGACCCTTGGCTTCTCCCTTCATTTAATAATTCATTTGTTTTGAAACTCTTAGGGGAAATCCCAATAAATAAGATGATTTAAATGGAGCTGGGCCTGGGATGGGATCCTCTTCTCCCCTCCATGCCCCCAACTCCAGGCCAGGAACCTCAGACTAGATGAAGTTCAAGTTTCTTTCCAGTTGTACCACTTAGATTTTAATATCATCAAATGGAGGCAAAAGCATTTGGTCGTGGGTCAGAAATGTCAGGTCCTAGTCTATCACTTAGTTCACAAACTTTCTTACCTGTAAAAGGAGGAGCCTGGATGGGGAATTTCTGACAGAGCATTCTCCTATGTTGAAACTT
>NW_011889115.1:1823660-1828035 GCF_000151845.1 Pteropus vampyrus
CTTCGTCCCTTTTCTCATGATGTCAGCAGTCATCTCAGGCCTGCGAGCATCCCTTTCCTAGTCCCTGAGTCACCTGAAATTGGAGTCATCACAGCATCCTTCCCAGTGGTACAGTTGGGGAAAGCGAGGCCCATAAATAGTTAGGGTCTTGACCAAGGTCATAGAGTAGGTCAATGACAGGGCCAAAAATGGAGCCTCGGTCCTCCTACTTGAGTCCAATACCAGGGTGTGACAATCTCATAGCTATCTCTGCTTGCCCTTGCTTCGCCTTTCTCATGAAAATCAGCCTTCCAGAAAGGACACTGTATTAGCTATCTATTGCACTGTAACGAATTACTTCAAAACTTAGTGGCTTAAAATAACATTTATTATCATGCAGTTCCTGTGGGTCAGGAAATAAGACACAGCTTAGTCGGGTCCTCATAGGGTCTCACGAGGACATTATGGAGGTGCCAGCTGGCGTTGCAGTCATCTTAAGGCTCCGGATCTGCTTCCAAGCTCGCCCGTGTGGTTGTTGACAGACCCTGGGTCCTCGCTGGCTACTGACCAGAGGCGTCAGTTCCTCACCCTGTGGGCGTCTCCATAGGGATGCTCACACCATGGCAGCTGGCTTCTCTCAGAGGGATGGTGGAGAGAGAGGGCAAGTGACAGAGGGTGAGCAAGGCAACCTAATCTCGGAGTGATGTCCTTCACTTTTACCATATTCCACTGGTGGGAAGTGAGTTGCCAGGTGCAGCCCATACTCCAAGGAGGGAATTACACAAGGGCATGGTCAAGGAGGTGGAGATCTCTGGAAGCCATCTGAGGGTCAGTATCTCATATAGTAAGGAGAGGAGGCCCACTGGCCTGCTGTGACCCTTGGCTTCTCCCTTCATTTAATAATTCATTTGTTTTGAAACTCTTAGGGGAAATCCCAATAAATAAGATGATTTAAATGGAGCTGGGCCTGGGATGGGATCCTCTTCTCCCCTCCATGCCCCCAACTCCAGGCCAGGAACCTCAGACTAGATGAAGTTCAAGTTTCTTTCCAGTTGTACCACTTAGATTTTAATATCATCAAATGGAGGCAAAAGCATTTGGTCGTGGGTCAGAAATGTCAGGTCCTAGTCTATCACTTAGTTCACAAACTTTCTTACCTGTAAAAGGAGGAGCCTGGATGGGGAATTTCTGACAGAGCATTCTCCTATGTTGAAACTTTCCTGCACTCTGAGGACCAAAACCTCCCACATTCCTGCCTTCCCTTGCCCTTCCTGGAATCCCACACCTGGAAGATGCCTGTGCATCAGGGAGTGATTGTAGCATTCCTCCCCCCTCCCAGGTGTCTGGAGGAGGGAGGGAGGGAGCCAGGGGAGACAGTGCTGCAAGCAGGCCTGGAGCTCTATCAACATGGTGCCCACACGGGCAGCTGCCTTAACCTAGCAATGGTGGCCGGGTTCCCTGGAGGTCAGAGTGTGGGGCCCAGGCAGAGAAGGTAGGAAGGCCCATGTGGAAGCTTGGCTTCTGTCCTGCCAGGAGGCCCCGCAGAAGATGACGTGTGTCCAAAATGTCCTTCCTGAGGATCCACATCCCAGATTATTTCTTTGTCTCATCCCGGCTTCCCAACCTTTGCCTGGTTTTGGCACCTAGTGCCTATCTCCTTACGCATACCTTGCCCTCAGCCTGCTCTCAGCCTTGCTATTCCGACACCAGTCCCCATGGACTGGAGCCAGGGTGTCCACAGGCTTTGGAGGATGGCAGTGTTGGTCCTGGGAGCTTGCGGGCCTGGGCTCCCACACTTAGGCAGGAAGGTGCTGCTGGCCTGGGGGCAGGGAAGAGCCAGTGAAACGGCTGCATGCGTCTCAAATTCATTTCTAATTCACTTTCCTTCTAAAGTGGTTTTGAGGAAGTGCGATATCTAAAAAGGCAGCTAATGTAGGCTCTGTAAATAGTACATCCACGGGCTGTAATGGAGGGAGAGAGAGAGAGAGAGAGAGATGGATTAAGTGCCCACTGTGGGTTTGGAAAGAAAATTCTTTTGATCTCTCCCCACTGCACAATGCCCTATTACCTTGTTGGCTTGCATCAGCCAGAGAGAGGATGTTTCTTATTGTGATTGCTGCAAATTGGCACCTGTTTCCCGGAAAGTAGCTTTCCCCCGAATTAAGTAGAGCGCCCGGCTCCTTCCCGGGTGATAAGGACCGCCTATTAGTGGGCACTGTCAGCACCGAGTTGCCTCCAGTCTGCCTCGCCTGTCTTGGGGACCCCTGGCTGGCCACACTCTCTGAGCTCGGCCTCACAGGCTAGGGGTAGCTGGGGAACCCTCTGCAGTGGCCTAATCTTTCCTCCCCAGGGCTGGTCCTGACCAGTCTTTCTGATGGCTACGGCCGCGGTGGGACACAGAGACACCTGGGAGACGTAGCGCTGACCTTTGTCTTTCTCCAAACTTGAGATTCCTAGATTCTCCCTTTTATTTAATTAATAAATTCATTCGACAGATATTTATTAAGTTCTATCAACTGACAGGAACTGAGGACATAACAGTGAATGAGACAAAGACCTGCCTTCACAAGGCTTGCAGAGTAAGTTACCACCATCATCCACTGGCCCACACCAAAGCCAGAATCCCCTCTGGCTCCTCCCTCTCCCTCGACATCCACATCCAGGTGATCCCCAAGTCTGCCCCCATGAGTATCTCTCTTTGTAATAGTGGGTACCAACATAGATCTCTCTACTTTTCTCTCACCACTCTGGGCCAAGCTTCAGCATCTCTTACTTGGTTTCCTACATTAGCCTTCTGTGGTAGTTTTTTATTTGCTGCTGTAACAGATTACCAAAAACTTGGTGGCTTAAAACAACACGGATTTGTTATCTTATTGTTCTGTAGTTCGGAAGTCTGACACAGGTCTCCCTGTGCTGAAATCAAGCTATCAGTAGGGTTGCATTCCTTTGTGGAGGCTCCAGGGGTGAATCAGTCCCTTGTCGCTTTCAGCGTCCAGAGGCCACCTGCATTCCTCAGCTCACGGAGCCTTCCTCCCTCTTCAGAGCCTGCAAAGATGGCACCAGTCCTCATGCAGCATCACTCCGACCTCCTGCCTCCCTCTTCCATCCTACTGGTGCACCGTAGGATCCCAACGGATATTTATTGAATGAGTGAATAATGATATTCGCCATATATTACAAATTGAAAAAAAAAAAAGAGCAAGATGCAGAAGAAGATGTGTAGCTCTTAAGTAAGAAAAAATGTCCTATACATGTGCATACCCATCTGGAAGGACCAAATTTATCACAGAGGTGACCTGTAGGAAGGAAAGTAGATGGAGACAGAGGAGAAAGTGATTTCCTTTCTTTACTTCATACACTTCTGGTTGTTCTTTTGTTGTCGTTATAAGCATTTATAATCTTTTTCAAAGGGAAAAAATTAAAACTAAACAAAAACTTATCTACCAATTGGATAGATCACAGAAACTGGGAAACAATATGTTTTTAATAAGTTGTACCTCCTGAATGCCTCCCAGAGGTGCCCCTTGTTCCTACTCAGATCCTTGGCATTGTTCATGTGTTCCCAGTGACAGGCTGTGACTGGCCCTGGGGTATCTCCAGTCGAATCTGAGCACTCCACTTCTCTCTTCTATCCCAAATGTGGTGCTTCCTCAGCTAGAGAACACAGGCCATGCCCCCGGGCCCAGTGAGAGGGGCATGTGTGTGTGTGTGTGTGTGTGTGTGTGTGTGTGTGTGTGTGTAAGGATGCTTTAGGGTCTGGTCTGACTCTCCAGCCTCATCCACCCGTCATATTCTCCTCACACCCCATGTGCAGGAACCCAAAGCCACAGCCCTTTGCCATGTCACCTCTCTAGACCTTGTAGCTCCTGAGCTTTTCCCTGGAAATGCTCTTCCCTGACATTTTCACCTGTATCTCCTGGTGAACATTTCTGCATCCTTTGATACCTGGAGCCCTTATGGAACTTTCCATTTGCCCTTCTCAACTTTCCCCTCCCCACAGCAGAGCTGGTCCTTTCCTTCTCTGGGCAGCCCCTGGAGAGGCAGCGAGAAATGATTCAAGGCCAAGCCTCAAGCTCCACACTGCCTGGTTCCAAATCCGAACTCTAGTAACTACTAGCTGCTGACTTTGGGCAAAAGACTTAAAAGCTCTGAGCCTCAGTGTCCCCATCTGTGACATGAGTGGTGATACCCACTCATTAGGTGGTGGTGCCCTTTAAATGGGTGACCCGTTTGAAGCTCTCTGCTCAGAGTCTGCTAGGAGCTCAGTGAATGCTAGTCCTAAGGACCATGTGGCACAATGGATCAGGGCACGCAGCAAAGTGTCCTGGAGGGCCAGGGAAGCTTTGAGGAGGAGACAGCTTCTGAGCTGAGTTCTAAAGGACAAGGGGTTGGCTTC
>NW_011889115.1:1828605-1830532 GCF_000151845.1 Pteropus vampyrus
CCCAAGAGGGTGGGATGGAGGTGTGGGCCTTCTAGGGAGGCTTGGCCTGAGGGTGGCTCTGTGCTCTGTTTGTGTTGGCACCAGTGGAGCAAGAGTAAAGAGCTGCTGATAGCATCTCAGGGCCGGCCTAGCTTCCAGAGAGATAGAGCTTGTTCTTCACTGGCACGGGTGAGATGGGTGGGCTCTCTCTCACACACACACACGCACGCGCACGCGTACACACACACACACACACTCATACTCATACACCATTCGTCCATTAGCCCCCTTCCAAAACTTGCCTTGAAACAGAAGCTCATATGCAGACATCACAATGCCAGAGAAGGCAGTAAAGGAAGGGGCGTGTTCAGGACAAGGGAGGCAGGAGGCCCTGGGACTGTGACAGCTGGGGCGGGAACCAGAGATGTGGATGTGGGAAGGTGAAAGCTTTGGGAGGGCAGGAACATTCTGATGATAGAAGACTCCTTTCATACTCCCAGCTATGAAAGTATGTACTTCCCAGAGCTCCATGGTTTTTAACTCAGACCTCTACACTGCCCGTGACAACCAGGGCCACTTGTCTTGTGTTTAACAACTTCAAGGGTGCCATGCACACTGAGTTCTTTAGGAATAATGCCACCTGGAGTTCAGGTACTATTTTCATAGGCTGTGCTATGCACGCACCCCCGAGGGCTGTACAGAAGGTGGTTTTGAGAGCGCCTCATGAAAGGCTGCTGCGGTGAAGGGACCTGTCCTGGGAGTTCTGAGCCATCCTGCAGATTCCACTCAGGAACTGTTTTATTGTGTCTTGTACAGAGACAAAGGGTGGTATAGGGAGAGGGGTTCTCCCTTGTTGTCCCTTTTAACAGATGGATAGTACTTAGTTCTCCAGAGGACTACACGTCCATGGGCGATTTGGAACAGTTATTTTCTCTTCTTGAGAACCTCCTGCCTTCCTGTACCTCCTTGAACCAAACACACACAAGTTTCTGATTCAGACCTGGCTTCTGCCTTGTAAACACAAAAACCATCTTTGGCTAATTTAGGTAAGATGAAGATTTATTAAAGGGGTATTGGAAAACTGGCAGAATCTCTGGGAGGGCCAGATCTCCTGGCCTGGAGTCCCCACTCTCCCACGCCCCCGCCAGAAACAACACCCAAAATCACTTGGCAGAGCTGACCAGGTCCAGGGAATGCCCAGGGGCTGTCACTGCAGGGCACTGATGTTGCAGTCAGTGCTACGTCACGGCCAGCGCCAGGTACCGGATGTCCCAGAACCTTAGCCTCTGGCTTTTCTAGAAACTGGGTGTGGTGGCGGTTACACCCTGTACTAAATAAGCTCTAGGCAACATCATCTTTGTTGCACCATTTTCTGATTCAAAGATTCAGTTTCATGTGGCTGAGTTGGGTCAACAGAGTGAGGTCATGGCTTGACCCTAGGCTCTAAGGAGGCTGGGAAATCAGAAGTTTGGCTTCCATACAAAGAGAGGGTCTCTGCCTCCAAGCAGGAATTCCCCAAACACACCGTGGGGAGGTGGGAGGTATTCAAGCTGATAAATGACCACTGTTAAAGTGTGTGGAGCTCATCTCAAAAGAGTAGCACAGAGATCTTTTTCTTTCTTTTCTTACCTGCTTAACCCCAGAAGCCATGTCTGTCCCAGGGGAAGAAGTTCAGCCCAATGCTCCCTACTCTTGTCCTCTTTTCATGTTTAAAAAATTTTTGAGCACTTGGGCACCTCCCAGGCTTGAGTAGATGCAAGGAATCGAGCAAATCTGATCCTGCCGCCGGGGGTGGCCACTGGGTCTGTCCAGTGAGCAAAGGTGGAGGTGCGGCCTCAGAGTCTGCTGGATCGCAGCCAGCTTCCTTCCCAGATGACACTGACAACAAGACACCTGACCCAGGTGAACTTGCATCTTTCTCGAAGGAAACACAGGCTCTTCTCACGTG
>NW_011889115.1:1832242-1868117 GCF_000151845.1 Pteropus vampyrus
TCTTCCCTAGTCTCCCCTTCCTGGTCTTGCTCAATAGGAGTCACTACCCTCCACCCTTCCTACCCTCCCTTCTCTCTCCCCCTTCCTATATTTCCCAGAAGTAGAACCCAGGCTGCCAGCTGCAGCCTGTCCAGGTTCCCTATCGGATTATGAAGCTTAACATTTTTGTGAAAGAAGAAGAAAGTCTTCTCTCTGGGAAGCGATAAGAACATTCCATCCTCCTCTGGCTCCAGGGAGCCTGGGAAACAATCACCAAAGGGAGAGAGACTCCCCAGGGACAGGCTCCCCGGGCATGGGGCAAGGCTGCCTTCTGTCGGCTCCCCCTTCCTTTTCTCTCTGCCCCCTCCCCTCTGCAGGGTCCTGGTCTTGCCTGTGGTCAGCCTAGGAGACTCTGGGGTGCTGGGCCTGGGGAGGAGGGCAGGTCTTAGGCCCCAGGAACCAGGGCCCCTCAGTGTGCTGGGCTTCCGTCCAGGCTGGGGCCGCCACAGGAAACCAGGGAACTGGCTCTCTTCCTGGTATCTTGTGCAATCTAGAAGGTAGGGAGCTTCTACCAAGAGGAGCAGCCATGGTGGGAGTTAATTAGCATCGAGCGGTGGGCCCCACACCTGAGGATGACCTAGAGCCCATGATGTGTGAGGTAAGAAGCTGAGCCAATCCCTTGGTGCATTGGGGGCCTGAGAGAGGCTTCTGTGGTTGGTGTGTTGACATGAACGTTGCCCGTTCAATGCTCCCTCTGCACAGTGGCGCCTGCCTCTGTGCTTCCTTCTCTCTTCCCTCTATATCCCCTTCAATGACAACCACATTCGCTAACACCTGCTTGGTGCCAGCTCAGCCTCCTCTTCACTTCTTTATCAAGGAAGATAAGCTCTGACTCAAGGCCCTTGCATTTCTTTCCTTCAGCTTCTCTCTTTCAGAATCCATGCCTTTCACTTACTTCAGGTCATTTTTTAAAGTCACCCTCACTGTGAGGCCTCCCTTGTCTCCTTATTTAAATTCACCCATAACAATTCCCACCCCCCTTCTTACAACTATTTAATATATATTTTAGTTATTGATTGATCACACTTCTTGTCAGTCTCTTCCCTGAAGGCAGGAATTTTTGCCTCTTGCTTTAGCGACTGGAAGAACCCTGCCACAGAGCAGGCTTTAAGTCCCAGGGACTTGGTGGGAACCTAGTGAAGCACTGCACCAAATGCGAGAGGGTGAGGTGGGGGGTTGATTTGAAGAGCATTTAATAAAGAAACTATTTATAACCTGTGCGCATGGTTAAGGGAAACCAACAAGGAAGCGAAGCACCCCAGGGCTAGCCACAGTGGGGTGCTCAGTCACCCCAGAAGGGAGAGAGCAGTAGTTACTAGAACCCTGCTGACTGGAGCAGCGACGTTGCCAGACTGCGACCCAGCCAGGCTAGTGTGTCCCCTGCTCTTGCTTTTTGGCCTCCTGAAGCCACATGACAAGGGCACCTGGGTCATGCATCCAGGATGTCAGCCTGCTGGGACCCAGAGTGAAGTAGAGCCTGGACCTGAAGGAGTGCCTGAGAAGATTCCCACACAATAAACATCTGACCAATGAATGAACAAATGCCCTTAAGTAACCCGCATATTGGTGGAGAAGACACCACATTCTTTCATTTATTTAATTCATCTACATATGTATTCATTCATTTAAGGTACAGCTATTGAGTACTGGGTTGGTGTTAGGATCCATCAGAGACCAAGACAGAGACAGTTCCAAGCCTCTTTAAACCCATCTCTGGTGGGGCTTGCTGGAAAGGTGGACACTGAGGGCAGGTTTCAGGACCTGATGCCTCACACACCTGGCCCACCTGCTAGCAGTGTGCTTCCAGGGGTGACTGTATCGCACACCTGTGTGGAGGACATTGGGCTCAAAGCAGAATAGGGCAGGGAAGAAATCTCTAGGTTCCTTAGGGGATCTGCTAGATCAGGTCAAACTGGGTGGAGGTACTGGGTGTGGGGAGATATCATTTGTCATTTGTTTTTTCTACACCCTGAGGATATGAAGCTTGATGAATTGGAGGAGGAGGTCACAGGGCAAACCAGCCTACAGACCCTTTAATCCTGTAATCACTCACACTGAGGAGCACTCACTGGGTCAGGGCTCTAGCACTTGACCTCACTTAATCTGTGTGACGCCCTATGAAGTCTTCATTACTATGTCCATTTGAACTGGGAACTGAAGCACAGAGAGATTAACACTTTCCCAAGATCTCATGGCTATTAAGTGGTAAAATTGGCATTTGAACCCTGGTAATTTGCGTCCAGCACCTACACTACCATCCTCTGTGCAAAAACCTTTGATGAAAGGTCTGTAACAGGAGAGGGCAGCAGTCCTCTGAAGAAGATCTGGGGACTCTTGGTGAATCCACGGCCCAGCCGAGGAAGGGTCCCTCTGCAGAAGAGTCCTAGAGGGAGGGGACTTGCTCGGAGACCAATGTGGACTCCAGGTTGAGTATTTCTCCTGGCCAGATGAGGAAGCACTGAGCTGAAGCCCCAAGCTTGGGAATAGCCATTGCCCCAAGGCCATCCTCTCTCTGTCTCTCATGCCTGTCCTGTATTATTGGCTCTTCTCTGTCTACCGGGCCTCCTGTCTCACCCTTGTCTCATTCATTCTCTATGCAGTATGTTTCCAGGACTCACATATTGTCATGGCGTGCCCACTGCTCCTACCCTACAGTGGCTCCTATTGGTACCAGGATAAAAAGGTCAAAACTTCTCCCCACGGCCTGGAAGGCCCTGTGTGATCTTCCCTGTTCACCTTGCCAGCCTCGTTTTGGGCCACATTCTTCTTGACTTCTCCCCTTTAGCCCACTAGCCTTTGTGCTGGGTCTAGAGCAAGCCACATCATTTGGTCCTCAGGACCATTCCACTTGCTGTGTCCTCTGCAGGAAATTCTGTCCCCTCAGAACTTCAAATGCTTCATTCTTTCCCATCATTCAGTTTTCAGTTCAAAAGTCATCCCTTTATAGAAGCACAAAAGACCCTGAATTGCCATAGCCATTCTGAGAAAAAAGAACGAGGCTGGAGGCGTCACTCTGCCCGACTTCAAAATATACTACAAAGCGACAGTAATCAAAACGGCATGGTATTGGTAGAAAAACAGACACACGGATCAGTGGAATAGAATCGAGAGTTCAGAAGTAAATCCATATTTATATGGGCAAATAATTTTCGACAAAAAAGCCAAAAACATACAGCGGAGAAAGGAAAGCTTCTTCAAAAAATGGTGCTGGGAAAATTGGAAAGTCACCTGCAAAAGAATGAAACTAGACTGTTATCTATCACCACACACCAAAATTAACTCAAAATGGATTAAAGACCTGAATATAAGATGTGAAAAAACTAAGTGCATAGAAGAAAACATAGGAACAAAACTCAAGACCTTAGACTTAAAGAGGATTTTATGAATTGGACCTCAAAAGCAAGGGAAGTTAAAGCTAAAATAAATGAATGGGACTAAATCAAACTAAAAAGCTTCTGCTCAGCAAAAGAAATCGTCAACAAGGTAAAGAGAGAACCATCCGAATGGGAAAATATATTTGCAAGCAACGCCTCTAATAAGGGCCTAATATCCAAAATATACAAAGAACTCATACGACACAATAACAACAACAACAACAACAACAACAACAACAACAACAAAGCCCCAAATGATCCAATCAAAAAGTGGGCAGAGGACCTGAACAGACACTTCTCCCTAGAGGACATAGAAATGGCCAACAAATATTTGAAAAGATGCTCAATATTTCTAGCTATTAGGGAAATGTAAATCAAAACCACAATGAGTGCCATCTCACTCTTGTTAGAATAACTATAATCAACAGGACAAGTAATAACAAATGCTGGAGAGGATGCAGAGAAAAAGGAACCCTCATACACTGCTGATGGGACTGCAAATTGATATAGCCATTATGGAAAACAGTATAGAGGTTCCTCAAAAAACTAAGACTTGATCCACCATATGATTTAGCAATCCCTCTGGTAGCTATTTACCCTAAAGACTTGAAAACCCATATTCGAAAAGATATTTGCACACCAATATTCATAGCAGCATTATTCATAGTAGCCAGGACGTGGAAGTAACCGAAGTGTCCTACGATAGATGATTGGCTAAAGAAGCTGTGGTACATATATACAATGGAATATTACTCAGCCATAGAAGAGATTAAATACTGCCATTTGTGACAACATGGATGGACCTTGAGATAATCATGCTAAGCTAAATAAAACAGACAAAAAAAGTTGAAAATCACATGATATCACTTATATGTGGTATATAAACCTAAAAGCAACAAATGAACAGGACAAACAAACATGGACTACAGACTAGCAGTTACCAGAAGGTAGGGGGTGGGGAAGGAGGGAGGAGGTAAACAGGGTAAAGGGGGTCAATTAAAAGGGGGTAGGGGTAGGGTGAAGTGGGTAAAGGAGATCAAATACGTGGTAGCTGAAGGAAACTGGACTTTGGGTGATAAACGCAATAGAATATACAGATGTCAAATTATAATGTACACCTGAAAATTATATAATTGTATTAACCAATGTTATCTCAATAAACTTAATTTTTTTAAAAAGGCCCTTGAGGCCTTCCCTGGCAGCATCAGCCAAATGAATGTCCGCCTCCCCTCACTCAGACCCTCTTCATCTTCTTATCTAGGGGGTTATTTAATTCTGGCAGTTATCAATATCTGAAACTACCTTTTTTCATTCTATTTGTTTATTTAGCATCTTTCTTCCCCCATTAGAATATAAGCTTCATGAGGGGAGGAAATTTGTGTTTTGATTAATGGTATATCCTCAGTGCCTAGAACAGTGTCTGGCATACCATATATGCCAAATAAATAATTCTTAAATAAGAACTCGCTTTCTTTCTTATCAGTGGCCCTTCAAACATGCTGATCCTTCTGCCATCTTCTTCATTCAGCTAACTCCACTAGCCCTTCTGTTCTCAGCTCTGAGGTCACTTCGTGGAGCCTTCTCTGACTCCTCTGCTCACGCTTGCCCACACCCCTGCATTTCCAGCCCCGACACCTCCCCCAGAGCCCCAGACTTTCACTGCCTTTACCGGGCCGTGTCCGTGTTTCTACTAGAGAGTAAATCCCATGAGGGCAGAGACCGTGCTGTTTTATTGACTTCTGTATCCCTGGAGCTTAGCACAGAGCCTGGCATGTAATAGGTGCTTCGAGATTATGTGCTGAATCATCGAAGGGACAGCTGGGGCCCTCAGCTGGCCATCAGGGCAAGGGCACAGGTCTCTCTCAGCTGCTTCTACCTTGCGAGGTCTGGAAAGGCCTGCCGCACATTTTTTACATAATGATTTCAATCTCTCTGACACACCCATGAGGTAGGTGCTGTGATCTTCCTTTATAGACAAAGAGACAGAGGCTTGGAGAGATTAAGGAAGCTTCCCAAGGTTATACACTCAAGAGCAACAGAGCTGGGGCTCAAAGCCAGGCCTCCTGACTTGAGTCCCCTTTTTCCTGGGGTCTGTTTTAGAGAGTAAGCTGCAGGGTAGATCCCAGGCAAGGTGGGAGGCAGTCCTCACCACCTCTCCCCCAAGTTCTTCCCTTCTTTGCAGCCTTATATCTCTCGTTGTATAACAAATTATCCCTAAACTTAGAGGCTCAGAATAACATTAATTATCTCACAGTTTCTGTAGGTCAGGAATCTGGGTGCAGTTTAACTGGGTTCTCAGCTTCAGGGGCTCTCACAGCCTGCACCAAGTTGCTGGCTGGGGCTGCAGTCATCTGGAGGCTGGTCTGGGGAAGCATCCACTCCGAGCTCATTCCACGGCTGCTGGCAGAATTCAGTTCTTTGCTGGCTGTTGGCTGGAGGCTGCCCCTAGTTCTTTGCCACAGGGGCCTCTCCAACATGGCAACCTGGGTCATCAAAGCAAGAAAGCAGAGAAGGCAAGACAGTGCCAGGGAGATGGAAATCTCAGTCTTTATAACTTAATCATGGGAGTGACAGCTCATCGCAGTTAGCTGTATTCTGTCATGAGGCACACATGTCTAGGTCCAGCCACACCCAGGGGAGGGGATTACACAAGGGTATGAACACCAAGAGGCAGAGGTCCCCGGGAGCCATGCCAGAAGCTGCCGCCACACAGCCCTGTCCTCTTTTGACAGCTCTTAGATTATGAATTCCTGAAGGCAGGTAACTTTGTCCTGTTCACAAGCATCCGTGGGGGATGTTTCATTCATTCATTCATTCATTCATTCATTCATTCATTTATTGATGCATTTAGCACACCTACTGTGTGCTAAATCTTAATTACTGGAGTTACAACACTGAATAAGGCACATTTCTTGCATTCGAAGAGAGATCTGTAAAGAAATAAGTGAGATTTAGTTCCTGCTTATGGAGACTTGGGGAAATAATAGTTCTAATATTCATTTATCACTTACTATGCACCAGGCATCAGTCTAAATGCTTTATATATATATTATCTCTTTTAATCCTCGCAGCAACCTATGAGGTAGGTACTACTATGGCCACTGCATTTTATAGAAGAAAAAACTGAGGTGCAAAAAGGTTAACTCTTTGCTCAAGGTCACATAACTGGCAAGGTGAGGCTGGGCTTCCAGCCCGGGCAGTGTGGCTCCTGAATCCATACACTTAGATGCCATCTTTTGTCTTGAAAGGCAGGCTCCATGGGGTTGGGTTTGTAGCAGAATGACAGGTGTTGGAGACCTTCCTTGGGACCAGTTATCCTCGACTTTTTAGGAGCAATATATAGACAGATACTTTTTCGTGGGCTTTGGGGAAGCTGCCTGCTTTGGGGTGGGAAGAATAGCTGGGACACCCACTCGGCAAGCTAAAGAAGAGAGTTGTTTTGGTTTTAAAGATTGACATTTTAATAAACTGCTCTTAATTAGCCGCACTTTGAAATTCTGAGTGGCGAGCTCTTCATCTTAAAACACGCGGGCGGGTGGCTTCTTAGAGAACAAGATGCTTGTGGGTGATCTCCCTTTTTGAAACAAACCCAGACCCTCCAGTCACAATTTATTTTTCATTCCGAAAATGATCTTTACTGCAAATGTTGCTTTGGTTCGAGCGAATTAGAAATCCTTATTACACAGGCAGGCACTTCAAACAGTGCCTGGCTCGCTGCGTGGCTGTGGCATCAAAGGCTCGGCTGGAATCTCTGATTACCGCCCAGGCTGGCGGCCACTCGGGAGCAGGCGGCATCTGAAGCAGGCCCTGGCTCCGGGACCAGTGGGCCGAGGGAGCCCAGAAGCAGGACGGTCTCTATGCCAACTTCAGTGTCTTCCTGATTCTGGAGCTTAAAGGGAGTGCTGTGGGCAGATGGGAAGGAGAATGGTGTAGTTGCCCTTGACTGAGCACCTACTTATGTCCCAGACACATGCCAAGAACTTCTATGTGCATTGTCCTATTTAAATTTCCCAACAACCCCCTATTGCAGTTGTTGCGAGGGTTCAGAAGAGCTCAATAAACAAAACCCGTCTTTCCTCCCTTAGTTTGAACCAATTGAGAAATAAGACAAAAGTGCAAGGCAAACAAGAGACCAAATATCATGCTTATTACCAATACTAAAGCTGATAATGGAGAAGGCGGTATGTATGCAAGTGAGCCAGCTTTCTAATTCTCGGCCTCAAGGTTATCGAGTTCCTTCCCTGGACACATGCACACTGTACTGGGATAGGCTGCCTCAGGTGGGAGCAGAGATCACTGACTTGTCAGGAGGAGAGCAAAATGCATGCCCTCTACGGGCAAGCCAGCTCCCCAGATAAAGAGAGAGGAGCTGAAGGGAGCGTGGCCATGTTAGTCCCACCAAATTGACCAGTCAGATAATTCCTTCTCCCTTTTTGAGGGCAAGTGAGTGAGGGCAGAGACATGAGTCTGTGGGCCCCTCCGCAATAAAAAAAAAAACTTCGTACCACCCCTGCCATTGGTATTATTTTTATTTTGTTCTACAGATAGTGAAAGGAGGCTGAGGTTCATGGCTGCCCAGTTAGAAGGGGGTGAGCTAAGGTTCACACTGCTCTGTCTGTTTCTGTCTTCCCCTCTAGACCTTGAGCTCCTCAAATTCAGGCCTGTGTCTCACTTATTTAGTGTCCTTAGGAGCTGGCACAGGGTCTAGCTCAGGGCAGGCATCAGGCAATGTCTTTGAAGTGAACAAATCAGATTCATCGTTTCATTTAACATTTATTGCCTCTGCTGTATGTGAGGTGCTGTTCTCGATGGTGTTAAGCTGGTATAGTGATAGTGGGTGGCCCCTCCCCAAAATATGTTCATCTGTGAATGTGACCTTATTTGGAAAAAGGGTCTTTGGAGATGTCATTAAGAATCTTGAGATGAGATCATCCTGGATTACCTGGAAGGGCTCTATATCCAAAGACAATTGTGCTTATAAGAGACAGAAAAAGTAGAAGAGGAGAAGGCCACATGAAGATAGAGTAGAGTTTGGAGCGATCGGGCCACAACCTGAGAAACGCTGGAGCCTCCAGGAGATGGAAGAGGCAAGGAAGGAATCTCTCTTTGGGGTGTTTGAGGGAGCACTGCCTGGATGACACCTTGAATTTGGACTTCTGGCTTTCAGAAACTTGAGAGAATAATTTCATTGTTTTAACCTCCCCAGTTGGTGCCACCTAGGCAGCCCCAGGAAACTACTATGCTGTCATTAGAACATCAAAATGTACCTTTTTTCTTGGACATCATTATACACAGCAAAAACAAGTAAAAATAAATAGCCACACGTGCACATGGACACCTCAGACCACAACAGCCCGTGGAGATATGGGTGCCAGAATGTTTGGTTAAAGGCTGTGGGTTTTCCCTGTGGCTCTGGCTGTTGAGATCTCTTGGCATACAGTAAGACAGGACAGAGAATTGTCACCTGTTTTCTGGGGGAAGGAGACCTTCAGGAGCCACCAGTTCTCTTCACTAACCTG
The DNA here is from genome assembly GCF_000151845.1 of Pteropus vampyrus. Lineage (NCBI taxonomy): Eukaryota > Metazoa > Chordata > Mammalia > Chiroptera > Pteropodidae > Pteropus > Pteropus vampyrus. Next base: position 1,841,175 of record NW_011889115.1, read on the forward strand.
TTTCCCTAGGAGACATCCAGCTGTTGTCCTGATGCCTAGAGAGTCAGCATAGCATTAGGCTACCCTTCCTTAGGTCCCTCTGTCAAAAGCACTTCCCTGTGAAGAACCCATGTCTGCCTCTCCATAATGTCTACTTTCCCTCTCATTTCACAGATGCAGAAATTGAGTCTTGGCAACTTTCCAGGGTCGCAGATATAGTAAGTGCTAAAGAGAGTCTTCTGAGAGATTAGAGAACCTAATTACCTGCTCTGGCAGTGAAAAGAATAAAGCACGGTACACACCTAAGGGTTGTGTTTGTCACCATTCTGCTGTGAAGCCTCATTGATTATTATTGGAAGCACTGAGCACTGTCACGACTGACCCAGGGTTTTGCTGTAGTCCCAGGCAGGTTACCTAAACTGGTAGTTCTCTCTCTACACCTTCATAGATACATGTATTTTGGGTGGGATTTTTTTTTTTTTTCAAGAATATTTCCTGAGTTTTCATCTCTGGAGCCATCTACAAGCATGGATTCTGCCTGATGTGGATCATCCATCTGAAACCTGTTGGCTCTTTTCCAGCAACCTTGGACACACTATATATCAATACATTTTTAAATACGAATGCAACTAGTTAGGGGCATTGGGGAGATAAAGACTGTATTAGAGCCTGAATTCTGGCTGGCCAAACACTTTGTTCCAGCTGAGCTGTTGGGGATGATTACACACAAGGAAAAGAAACGAACCCCACTTTATTATGAGCTGGGCCAAGCCTGATGCTAAGGCCTGCTAAAACAAAGTTGGTGGGACCTCTGTCCCTCCATCTAAGCTCAAATCCGAACTTTACCACTAGCCAGGTAAGGTACCCCGTCTGATGTGAGGGGTGTCCTGTAGCACAGTGCTACACAACAGAAGCCCCCATGAACATAATGCAGTGAGATAAGCATCATGCGAAGGGTGTAAATCAGCATGCTGTTTCTTTCATCAAGAAAGTCTTGCTGGGAAAAAGGAAAAAATGTCAGCTGAACTAAACAGTGTGTTTCGCTATGTCGTCGATTTATATTCTGGCACAACTCCTAATTTCATTGCAGATCAATGAAAACCAGTTCACAGACTGACAGTAGCCTGTGGACTACATTTCGGCAGCACTGCTACAGCACATATAAAAAACAGGGAAGAGTGACAGGACTTGCCTTACAGAGGGGCAACAATCGGTCCCCTACCAGCCCTGCTAAGAAGCCACGGGGAGTGGGAGAGAGAGGCCCACGGGTGTCGGGTCTCTCTGTGCAGTGATATTGGCTGATTGGAAAGGCGGCCGATCTAGCAGATTAAGATATTTCCTCTTGGTGATGGGGAGTGAGGAAAATTCTGGTCAGAAGGATGAAGAAAGGGAATGAAGCTTTCCTTTCCCCTACAGACATTTCTTTTGATTATGCTGTAAAGCTTTAGCAACAATAATGAAATGAATTCTTGGCAATTGTACTGTAACTCTTACATGTTCTCGAATTTTACAGTTCTTGATCAATGTAACAGCAGAAGGTCCGTAGGCATCTTCCAACCTTCTTGGGAAATGTAAGGTTTCATTTCCAGGCTGCTGGGATGCAGGTTTTTGGATTGACAGGGTCCCAGGGAAGGCTGAGATGAGCACATTTAAATCAGTTCCTCTGCTGGTCAGAATCTTACTATTAAATGACTGGAGGCCAAAAAACCCAAGAGGCAGGAGAGACGCCTTGATGGGTTCCCCTGGCCGAACTCCCAGAGTGTTATGTGTTCGAGGAATTGGGGTGCCTGGGTTTGTATTCTGAGAACACAGCAGGAACACTCTTGGGGTGTGGGGAGGTGGGGAGGAGGAAGACAGAGGGGTCCTGGTCCTGGGGCTGTCTTGAGCACTCGCTTGTTTGCCCTGGAGCTGGTCTAGAAACGGTACCAGAGGGGATCTAAGTTGCCAGCTTGCTGAGGAGTGAGAGAGAGTTCTCTGGGAAGCCTCAGGAGGAGATGGCCGAGGCTGGACTCTGCCTGGGCGGTGCTTGGCTGCCTGAAGAAGAGCTCAATTAAATCGATTCTAATACAACTCTTACCACTCAAGTGCCCCTTTTGTGGTGGGCTCCGTTGGAGCGGGGCAGAGCTGAGTCAAGCATACCCTGCTCAAAGTGATTCTAATGAGAGCTAATACTAACTGTTTACCACATGCAGTGCCTACGCTCAGAGATCGATGCACATTATATAATTTAAGTCTTCTAGCACTCTTCAGAGGAGGTACTATATTATTTTCTTTGACAGTTGCAAAAAAATTGAGACTTGGTGACTTAGCCTGCCATCCAGCTGGGGCTTAAACTCCACAGTTAGGCTCTAAAACAGCGGCTTTAATCTTGGCTGTCCATTTGCATCACCAGAGAGCTTTGAAAACATACCCTAGTCTAATTCTCTCCCTAAACCAATAAAATCAGAATCTCTGAGGGTGAGGCCAGGTGATGATCTTTAACAAATCCATCCCAAAGTTTGCATGTGTTCATCCAAGGTCAAGAACTTTGTCTCTAGAACCTGTGGGCTTAACCACTGTACCACACTGCCCCATCCCTGCTCACCTCCACTGCAGCCTCTAACACCACACATTATGATGACCCCTGAGCATTTGCTTTTTCCCACTGGGCCATGCTGGGCCCTGACTGTGACTGTCGAATAGGTCTCTGGCACAGGGAGGACCCTTACAGTGTCATAAGAGAGTTATCCTTCCATCAGGGAAGAATTGAGGACAGCTTCATGGAGAAGGCAGAAGAGGCTGGGGAAGGACAAGAGATCCAAGAGGCAGCTGGGAGCTTAGCAAGGCCCCCTAGTCTTTATTTATTCACATGAACTGGATTCCCTAGGTACTGGGGAGCCATGGAGGGTTTTTGAGCATGGTAGTGATCCCATAAGGAAGTTTTCCCCTTACTGAAGCCCCTGCAGTTCCAGCTATACACTCACCCCAGGGGGAAGCTGGGGGAGTTTGCTGAGGAATTCATTGAAACATCAGAGTGTAAACACATTACCAGGAGAAACCACCTTGGTTCTGCCCACCACCCCATCCACACTAGCAATGCCAAGGCCCCCCATCCCACACGCTGTGGTCCCACACTCCTCTCAGCCTTTGTTCCCCACAGTTTCTTCTGCCTGGAAAGCTCTTTCCTCTTCATTAGCTGTGTGAACACATTTACATTTATACTTCAATACTTACTCCTGAGGCTGTTAAGAACCACCTCAGGATAGACTTTAACCCCTTTCCCCTCAACCCTCCTAAACCGTGTACATAATTCTGGATCTGCACCATCACCCTGTCATTGTAATTGTCTATGTGCCTAGTTCCTAGTGAGACTGTGAGATCTTTAAGAAAAGTACCTAGCACATAATAGGCGCTTAAATCGTTATCAGATTGGATTTCTCTCTGAGGTCAGGAGTCTTAGAGAAGCAGACATTTAGGAAACACCTCACCTCCTTTTGAGATCTTATTTCTCCGTGTCTGCCACACTCAGCAATGTTCTCCGTTATCTTTACTGACTGGGAACAAACAATGGTCTCAGAAGATCCCTTTTGAAAAACAAAAGGATTACCTGAGATTTTGGTATCAATAACTTCCTGGCAGCCATTCACAACTGAGTCCAGCATAGCTTATCAAATTAGAGGTACTAGGGCCTGGAAAAAAAAAAAAAAAGAGAGAGAGAGAGAGAGACAGATCTGGTAAGTTTTGATGTGGATAAGAGAACAGGGAGGGGATAAGGCTAGGCCTGAGGGTACAGTGTTTTGTGAAAGGAGGAATGCAGGTGAATGTGTTACTGCAGCCAGGGGCAGCATTGCAGTGGGTTTGGGGGCTGCCTGGTGGCCTGAGGGAGGCCATCGGCTGTCTGTGCATAGAGGAGAGAGAGGCTTTAGTGAAGGACAAGGGCCCACTAATGGAGATGAAAAGAGGGAGCCACGTGGGACTGACAGAGGGCTGGCATCGTCGATATGGGTCAGGGGTTGGTTGGACTTGGAGTGTGGACTGTGTATGCGTGCGCACGTGTGCGAGTGTGACCTACCACTTCTCCCCATGACCGTGGACAGACTCAGGCTCCCAGGGCCAGCCAGAGAGGGGATTACTTTCTGGTTTAGTAGATTAAATGATGAGGTTTCTGTGAATTAAACCCCAAAGCAGCTTTGGAATGTTTTCACTATCTGTACTGAGAAAATGAGATCTTTTTCATCTGGTAACACAAGGATAATAATGCCCAGATCCCTGGGCTACAGCAAGGATTAAATGAGATCCAGTACGTCAAAGCCCCAGCCTGTGCCTGGGACACAGCGAGGCCCTAATAAATGGTGGTTCTCAAGTGAACTGAGTTCAGGGGAGCTGGTTAGGGGAGCCTGAAGTAAGAGAGATTTATTTCTTAAAGACAGCAGCCAGTGCCCTTTTTCTTAGTGTCTTCTGGTCTTTGAGCTTCCAGCCCTGGGACAGCTCCGGCTCAGGGTCAAATGTGGGTTCATTCCCAGCCTGCCACGTCCTGGTATGGGATCTGCAGCAAATTCTTTAATCTCTCTGAGCCTCAGTTGCCTCATAATAATAGAACTTATCTCATAGGGCTGCTGAAGGATTTAATGATCTCCTCTGCCCCTTCCTCAGCTTTACCCTTGACCTCCTCCAGACTGTTCTCCAAAAAATGACCAGATCAGTCCTTTAAAACTAAAGTCAGAATTTGTTTTCCCAAGCACACAACTCAGAGTATTTAGAATAAAAGTTGATGTCCTCGCCACGGACTGGCAGGCCCTATGTAATCTGCCCTCTGCTACCTCCCATCTCTAGCTCGGTTCTTTTCGTGCACTTTGCCAGCAGCTAGCTCCCTTGCCATTCCTAAGCATACCAGACTCTCTCCTTGGTTCCTTTGTACTTGCTGTTCCTGCTGCCTAAATGCCTTTCCCCCTATGAATGGCACAGCTTGCCTCTGCACTTAATTTACCTCTGCTTATACCTCTGCCACCTCCTCCTAATGACTACCCCCGATTTTCCTCTCCAAACAGCATTCTCAGCCCTTCTCTATTGCATTTTTCTTCAAGGCACTGGGTAGTGGCTGATATTGTCTTATATATTTGTCTATTGTTGCTCCCTGGCTAGAATGTTAGCTTCAAGAGAGCAGAGACTTTGTTTGGCTCCCTGCTATAGGCCCAGCAACTGAATAACTCTTTGCTCAATAACTATTTGATAAAGGAATAAATGAACGATGCCTGCATAGCATCATTCCCACCATCAGTGAACGCTCAGGATTATTAGCAATGGAATAAAATGACTTTGAATCTGTATCCCTAGGACCCAGCTCTTGTCCTGTTGTCAACTTACTGTGCATCTTCAAGCAATTAATTAACTTACCCTCTCTGGATCCCTGGGAGAGTATTAGGCAAAAGGGGATACCAACTCTTGCCTTGCCAGAGAGAGATCAGGGGTCATAGAAGGGTCATGTTGATAAGGAGACAGCTTGCCAAGCAAAAGAAGCCCCCAGGAATATAAAGTAGGGGCCCACTTTCTCTGAAGAAAGCTAGTGTCTCTGATTACTCAGTAAGCTGCCAGCTGGGCTGTGTCAGGTGGTCATGGATAAGGGAAAAAAATTCTTTGACTGAGATGGCGATACTTTACAGAGGACACTTGGTTTTGCTTTCAAATAATTTCTTCAGGGCTCCCAAGTGCCTCCTCTTTCTTACTCATTAGTAGTCTACAGAACTTAAAAGGAGAGTCTAATTAGGGAGAACTTTTGTATCATTTACTAGGGAAAGAATGAGGAGGGAGATGCCTTATGGGCCAGAGACAACCTTCTGAATCTACAATCTGAAGGCCCTTTGGCTCCAGGCTCTGACTTCGGCTCAGGAGCAAAAACTAAAACCGCAGGTCAGGAGGATTGAGTCTGCCGTTTGGAATTGGCAATCATTATATTTTTTAATATAAATTCTGGAAAAGTACACAGGTCTGGGGCATCTGGGGTGCCTGGGGATGGGTCTGGCTCTTGCTTGTCAAAGAAGTACAATTATTGACTTTACTGTTAATGAGGAATGTGGAGTTTACAGGCTCAGGGCAAAGGAAGAGCAGTGGGGACAACCTGAACTGGTAGAGAAGGTTCCAGAAATTGCTCTGCCATACTCTAACTCTAAGACCCCATCAGGAAAAAGGCAGGCCAACTCCCAGTCCTTCTGGAAATCTGTGAAGGTAAAAAATGTTTAGGTTCTTATGCTAGAATTAGCTCAGTGTCAGCAGTGGAAGAAGTTTGCCTAGAGTGCTGTTGTCTTCGGTCATATTGATATAGGTATAGTGTGCTGAATGAAGGAGGTGATAGTCCTGCCAACTCCATATTGATTAGCTCCAATAAAACGGAGGTGTTTGGGTGTAGTCCCTATAATTGAGTGGGAATATAGACAAACTATAAGTAAGGGGAGAAGACGATAGAGTGATATGATTACTTTTTAAAGCATGACTAATTAATGGTTAAGCAGCAGAACTAAGAAGGGTAGAGGGAATCTTTATGACAATGACATCTGTTAACCAAGTGGCTATGAACATGACCTTGGAATTACAGGGATCTGAGTGGGACTCTTGGCTTCATATTGCTAGCTGTGTGGCTTTGAGCAAATATTTCCCTCGTTCCCTCTCAGCTTCAGCTTCCTCATATGTAAGAGAAGATAATATGTGTTCCACCTCATAGGGTTTTGCGAAGGTCATTTTGGGTAATCTGTTACATAAAATACTTATCACAGAGCATGCACTCAACAAATAGCAGCACTTATAAGTATAATTATGCATGCTTCAAGAAAGAGGAAAGCATCCTTGGAGGTGTTCTAGGAGTAGGATTCAGGAAGGATCTCCTGCCTGGGAAGGCAATGCGCTAAATGGCCTTGGACCTTTGTTCAATGGCACAGGCAGTGGCAGGTAGGTGAGTCCTGGGCTATGTGGGCAGCAGCTTTTTCAGGCTACTCTGCTTCCTTGCCCTTCTGCTTCTGCCAGGATGATGCTTGTGTGATGCTTGTGTGTGATGTTGGTCCTGCGAGTGAGGAGGTAAAGGCTGCTCTTAGATGTGGTCCTTGGAAGCTTTCCTAGGGTCCTTTTCACTGTGTCAAGCCAGGATGTGGGAAGCAGTGGCTTGGAGGGTATTTGAGAATGATATGGATGGTGCTGACTCAACAGACCTGGGGGGATGCTGACTCCATTCTCAGGAGCAAAGGACTCTGGGTCTCAGCCTCTCCTGTGTTTTCTTTGGTTTGACCTGGACCACCAGCCTGGCTGAGATAGCTCCCCTGGGGACCATCAGCACCCTAGAGGAGATGTGCTCCTGGGTTCTACCTGCAGCCATTAGCATGTGTCTGAGCCCAGAAAGAGGCTGGGCTGTGGCTTCAGCTAACACAGTGACAGAAATGCAATAAGTCAGGTCTCAGGTATCTGAAGCCCCTGAGTGATAATCCTCTCTTCACCATCTCCCCACTCCTATGGAATTTCCTATGGGATTGGAGTCAGCAGCCCCTGGAAGATCTCATTCTGGGTTCAAGTCATCCACATTCATTCCCAAACACCTGGGTCCCAGGCCTTGTGGTCAGTGGCAGAAGGTGGTCAAGGAAGGGAAAAGGAACATTGTGTTAGGCATTAGACACGTATTATCTCATCAATTTATGAGATAGACATCGTCATCTCCATTTGACTGGTGAAGAAAATGCAGCTCAGAGAGGCTAAACAAACTGCCCAAGGTCACACAGGTAAGCAAAACTGAAACTGATTTTTGCACCTGAGTCTTTGTGACTTCAAAGTCTGTGTTCTCTCCACCAAGATTTGTTTTATACCTGAAGGATATTACTGATAGGGAGAGGGAGAGTGGCTGAATATCTAACCCGAGGTCTAGGTTTGAAAGCAGGACAGGAAAGTCCCCTTTCGAATGGAAATTGTGGTTAGTGAGTGAGATGTCAGAGAAAATTCCTGCCCACTCTCTCTCTGAGTAAAGGTTGATATGGAAGTCTGAGGCTGGCTTCCTTTTGAAGGGGCCTCCCGCAGAAAAGTCAGCTGTGGGAAGAGCTTGGGAGAGCAACACAGCCACTGTCTCCTATGATTGGATTGATTCTGTAGTGAGGAGAAGAGCCACGGCCCCGACTTGACTGTGGTAGCACAGATGGCCCAGACTGGAAGTCGGGGTTGAGACATTGTCACTGGCTCCCCGCTGACTTTCTCTGTGGCCTTGGGCATGCCATTCATAGGACCTCCAGGGGCGAGTCTAGCTCTTGTATTCTACACCATGGCCTCCCAAACTTGAGAGTGCCTGGGAGTCATCTGGGAGCCAGTTGAAAATTAGAGTCTATTTTAAGAAGACTGTAGAGGGGCCTGAGAATTTGTATATATATCTAACCAGCTCCCAAATGAGGTGGATGCTGCTGTCCAGGGACCACAATGAGCAATCCTGTTCTCGTCCTCTGGGCCCTGAGCCACACTATGTAATCAGCACCAGAGTCAAGGTGTTTTTCTTCCCTGCGTAGAGCCTGAGTGTTAACAGACTGGGCTTGTGCCACGGGCATGTCTACCTGGCCTCTCGAAGCTTCCTTCAGGAGGTCTCCTCTGACCTGCTGCCCACCTTCAACAGCTTTAGGAACAATGTGGTTAAGAGCATGGACCCTGGAGCTAGATCTTCTGGTTCAAATCCTGACTCTGCCTGGGTGACCTTGGGAAGATTACTTAACTTCTTTGTGACTTGGTTTTGTCAACTGGGGATGATGATAATACCTATCTCACAGGGTTGTAGATTACAGGAGTTATTTATTTAGAAGACCATCAGGGTGAGTCCTTTATAAATGTTAGTTTTCTCCATATTTTCGTCATCATCGCCATCTCTTTCCTCTCAGCCCTCACCAGTCCTGTCTGTTCCTCTCTGACCTCAATACCCCGCACAGAGAAGTTGCTTGGAAGTCAAGTGGGGAGCCCTGTGGGCTCAGTAGAGCAGGGCCTCTTCTCACGGGATGTAGATTTATGGCCTGGAGGCCAACACGAGGGCTGACTGAGGGATTCTGCTGGGATTACCAGCTCTCCCAGCAGTGCTGACCTTTACTCATTTTATCTGGGAGTTGACAGAAAACAGAGGGTGTCCCAGTTCCAGCCCCACCCTGCTCCGGGGGCCACGGCCAAAGCCTTTGTGTTCTGGACCTGTGCCTGTCTCTTGGGCTTTGCTCGGAGGCAGCCCTCTCCCATAAACCAAGCCTGGGAAGGCGGGGGATAGACAGATGTGGGGGTGGCGGTGTGCTTCAAAGCTGCCAAGACAAGGCACTGACTAGGTCTGTTTCATCACGGACTCTCCTGTCTTTTCCCCAAATGCTGGGGATGCCATGCTTCGTCGCCGGGGGCTTAAGGGGTCAGTGCCACACTTTGACAGAATGCAGTCCTCTCTTCAGATCTGAGCTAAAAAGAAAAACGCACGTACACCAAACGAAAGCCCTGCTGCCTAACATAAAATACTGCTTCCTAATCCCAAGTGTGGCCAAGTGCGCCGTTAAGATGTTTAGAAGGCTCTTCAATTATTTCCACTTTAAAAATGTTTTTATGTCTCCCATTTTGTTCACTAGGTTGGCTAAGGTATTGTAATTGCTCTCCTGGCCCAAGCTTTCCTTCCTCACCGATGGGGTCCCCAGTTTTGTCTTGATATTAAGAACAGATACTGAGAGCTGAATGGGGCATTGTTTCCCGGCCAGATCAGTAGCTGCTGCCTGCTTTTAGCGAGTGAGCAGTCCGAGATTGGCAGGCTGACCTAGACCACGTTGTGGCTTGCTTTGATTACTTGCTTCCATCCAGCCTGAATCAGGAACTGATCACACACGACCAGGTTTTCATTTGCTCTCCCTCCCCCTATCCAGTTTCCACAGTTGCAGGTTCAAGGAGTGGGTTTGGGGGTTGGCAGCTCGTGCTGATTTTTAAAGGGACTGTATGTTCAAGGGGCTGGGCTGGGGTAGGGGGTTGGGCTGGAAGGGCTAGGGGCACCCCCACCCTTGTTGTCCCCCTGGTCAGAGCTTTGAACCAAAGCAGAGGCCAGAATCTAACTAAGTATCTTGTGCTGATATGTTCCCTTACTTGTGACCAGAGTAGGTTCTAGAAACTTTCCTCAAACTGTGAACAACAGGGAATACTCATTCTTTTCCCAGATCACAGAAATCACTTGAAATTTTGCTCTTTTCACATTTTAACCAGATGAGTCTAAATATAAAACCACAGTATCTCATTTTAAAAGGATTTAGGAAAATGGCCTACTGGTTACTTAAAAACTATGACTACAAGTCTTTATTATCCCGCCCCAGTCCCTCGCCTCCTTCCTCCGCCCGCCCCCCACCCCCCATCATGATGTTTGCTCATAAATGCCAAAAACCCAAATAGAATCCTTCGAGCGGTGGGATCCAGCTAAAGAACAATGACAAGATGTTGGCTTGCAAATTGTCAGCATTTGCCAAATAAGTTTATCCTTTATTTATTATTTTCATTGTGGCTTCAAACATGCAGCCCTCAAAGCCAAGACTCTAAACCGAAACGTATGGCAGGTCTGCCTCTGCTCAGAATCCACAAGGAACGCAGAGACTTTCTCTTCGCTCCTCACCAGGGCTTGGGACCGAAGATAGTATGTTTTGAATTTACTGAGAGATCTACTGCTTTGGGCTCAGTTTTAGTACTTTTAAAAAGCAATCAATAATGGCCAGTTTGTAATAAGAAAAATTTATGAACTGACAGGCAAAATGTAATTACGGAGGGGATTCCTTGCAAGAAAAAAGAGGTGATGTTAACAGACATCCCGACAATCTGTTTGCACTCATTTTCATTCATATAAGTGATGAAGTGCTTCTGGGTTGAAGCAGCATTCTCTAAAGCCTTCCCGGGAGCATGGAAAAGTCACTGCCAGAGTTTTCGCTAATGAAGGGCAATGAGTCTTTGCATTCACTTCTCATTGTTACCCGCAGAATGGATTTTTCACAGTGTTACTTTTATGACTATGACTGTGACCTGGCAGCCATGTATGCACCTCATCTTCTCGGTCCCTGAGAAGACACGGCCAGTTCGTAGGCTTTCTGGAAACTCGGTGGTGTAGCAGGCACCTCAGGCGTCTTGGTTCCTTCCACCCCTCACTTTGTCTTGCCACTTTTTCCTTTCAGCTTCCGCTGCTGAGGAGAGACATGGAACTTCCGGACTATAAATGTGCCCTTAGAGGTGGAAAGCAGAGGTTCCTGGGAAAACAGCAGAAGTTGCCTCGCCTCTGCTTGGTCCCGATCATGCACAACATCAAGCCGAGCGCCTTTATACATAACAGGTCTCAACGAATGCTTGGAAAATGATCATAAAGAGATGTGAGACCTGTGCATCATTTTTGACTCATAATGTACTTTTGATACCTGTATCCCTGTTGACTTTCACAGTAATCTGAAGGGAATTTATTATTATACTCATTTAACAGATGAGGCAATTTGGGCTCAATAATTACGTGACTTGCCCATGGTTACACAGCTTATCAGGACTTGAACCAGGATTCGGACTCGCATTTCTCAATTTCCTATACCCTGTGCTCTTTCAAACATACCAAGAATTGAAAGACCAGTTCTTTTGAGAAGAACGAAGAACAAGACAGAAATTCTTGTTCAAGAAATACAGTCCGGTGAAATTGTATTTAAGTTTCTTGGCTTTTAAAGTGAGACCAAGGTTGCCAGAGGTGAGAACTGTTTTACGGTTTTGAGTTTGTAGCACGTGATGATTTTTCAAGGGCTTCCACACCTCGACTTGATGTCATTTGCAGCTCCTTACACCTCTGTGAGGAGAAGGGGAAATGTCACGATCCTAGCTTTGTGGAGGAGAAGAGTAAATCCATGGGGCTAAGTGACCTGCTTGAGGTCAGAGAAGGCATCCCCAGAAGCCAGACATATCACCATGGCTCACTGACATACGAGGGGATTCTTTTGATTGCTTTGACAGAAAAACCTCAGTGTACTAGAAACAAAATAGTGGATTTCTTAGTGATTTGCTTTTTTTTTACTCTACGCTTACCTCTCAATGATCACAGATCAGTTGAAACAAGCAGTAACATTCATAAAAAGAGCAATAATTGGAAAGAGTCACGCAGGGGAAGTGCCAGGGCCGGCAAAGCCCACCACAGCCCGACCTCCACCTTGACATTTAGTCCCAGACTTAACACAGTGGCCTTGGCAATGCTGAGTCATGGAAGTGGATGATCACATTTCACAGAGATTTTTTTCAGTAAGGAAAGTGGAAATGTAAAATGTCTGAGTCTTCGGTTACCTGAAGATCCAAATACACAGCATCTTGCATTCCTCTGGGTATGACTGCCAGTAGCAGATTTGGGTGTGTATGGCTCTGTGCCACCTCTCCAGGCATAGTAATGAGTGATGAGTGTGGCTGGAGGCAGTTGTGGCTGTGAGGGAGGATGTCAGGATTACCCAGTCATCCTTATCAGTTAGGAATCTGGTTTTTGGAACTCCATCTATATATCTTATTTGTTGCTATAATAAAGCTACTAACCCTCTAACTTAGTGGTTTAAAACAACACATTCTTCTTGCTCCTCTTGGGTGTTGGGACCAGCCCCAAGGCTTTGGTTTGGGTTCAGGTCTGTTCCCTGTACTTTTCCTTCCTCCAAGGCCAGTGGACCACCCAGGGCAAGAGCCATGGTGATGGCAGAAGCACAAGAGTTCAGCCAAGCTGCTCAGCATATGAAGGTCTCTTCTTGTGTCACATTTGCAAACATTCCACCAGTCAAAGCCAGCCATGAGGCCAAGCCCAACCTCAGCGGGCTGGGGAAATCTGCTCTGACCACTCCAATGAGCCCAGAGGAAAGTGAATATTTACTAAATTATCCAAATTATCACACCATCTGCCAGGCTCCGACATCTTATTTCTTAATTGACTCTAAAAAAAGAGACATGACTAATTATTATAGAAATCAATCTGAACCCTCCAGAGCAGAGAGAGTGAGTGAGCCCTGGGAAGGAAGGAGGGGAGGACTTAGAAGGGAGTCAGGGCAATGTGGCTCCTTCTCCTGAGGGGCTGTGGAGCTGGGACCAACAGATCTTGGGGAGTGGCTTGAGGAGCCACAGGCCAGGAGGGCAGGATAAAAACTAGAAGCACCAGAGCCTAAGTGAACTGGGTTCAAATCCTGCTTCTCTATTCACGGAGTATGCCACTTAGGCCTTGGATTCTTCATCTAGGCAGGCAAGTGTGCAGGGAGAGGAGGCAGAAAACAAGGACCGCTTAGTGAAGGAGTTTGGCTCTAAAGGAAAGGTGTAAAATGCACTAATATTTGAGAAAGTTTGTTTTCTTTATAGAAAAGGGGCATTAAGATAAGTTTTAAGTAAAACGGATGGAGATAGAGAGGTTAAATGAGGATGGCTTCTATTTCAGCTAGTTAGAATTGCCCCCAATTTCTTCATTCCTTCAAGAAATGTTTACTGAGCTACCACCATGCACCAGGCGCCAGTCTAAGTGCTGGGCCTACATCAGTGAATAAAACAGATGAGGATCACTGCCCTCATGGTGGGAGGGAGGCTGATATTTATTAAGCATTTACTATATTTCAGGCACGGGGCTGTGCTCGACATCCACCCTTGTAAGATGGCTATTATTACATCGACTTTGAGGATGAGAAAACTGAGACTTAGAGTAAATGACTTCCTATCTGCAGCCAGTAAGGCCTGTAGGTGATACTGCTCGATCCCAGAACCTACCTACTCTGTTGCACTCCCAGGCACCAAGATGGCAGTTAGCAAGCAAGCCTCTGAGACTCTTGGAGTGTGTGAGAGACTGGAAGACATGAGATCAAAACAGCACATAAAAGTGATTTCCAATGACCGGAGATGGGGTGGGGGCTGCATGCTGATGGGGGCAGAGGCACTGGGCTGGGGGTTCCAAGGTGGGTGTTGGAGCATGAGCGAGTGTCCTAGCAGCAGGGGCAATCCTTCCCGGCCTGTCCAGGGGCCTACTAGCCCTTTCTTATGAATTAGGGAGCAGAGATTATTCTAGGGGTCATGAGCTGCCTCATCCTTAAAGCCCAGCCAGCTCCCATCACTAGCGTCAAATGCCTAAAGATAACGGGACTGAGGCTTGCCTGAAATCAAAAAGAAATCTGGAACAGATGTTAGAAAACCATTTTTTCACTTTGAATGTGAGGATAAGCCTAAGCGATTATCGGCAGAACTCTGGCATATATCAGAAACAATTAGCTGCCTGGCCTGAGACTGAATAGAATCCTCAGCTTCTTTTTACTTCTCTCCTTGCTCAAGCTACACACACCTCAAATACTAGATATGGCCTTTCAAATAGGTGAATGGGCCTCACACCTCCTATTTGGTTTGGCTTTCGAGGCTCTTGCTTTGCTCTTCTCAACCTACTTTCTTCCCTACCTTTACTCCTAATGCCCCCTCCTACAAATCATTGCAAGGTTAGCAGGTGCACATATACACATTCACACACACCAGACACACACAGCTTCCAAAGCTGGCAACTGCCTCAGGCTTTATAATGGGGGTCATTCCCCACCACACGAGGACAGACAAAGACTTATTTATAACCGCCTTGTTCTCAAAAAATCTTTCTCTGAAATTTACTCTCAGTCACTCTAGCTAAATGGACTTTTGGCTGAGGCCTGCTTTGGAAGTTTCATGAGTGTGGGGTTCAAGGATGCCATTTGTTGAGCACCTACTGTGTGCCGGACACTCTGCAAGCATATTCCAACTTTGTTCAGGGTCTCTCTAGCCTGAGGGCATAGATAGGGGTCTCCGTGGTGGTTGTATTTCATGTTTCTTTGTCTCCTGCCCCATCCTGCAAAACTCCCTGGTCCTTTTTGGAGGACCTCAGGATGGTCACTCAGTGGCTCCTGCACCAGCTGGGTGGCTGTTATGGCCATGTAGCCTGTGTCAGAGTCTTCTTCTCCTAACCTCCTGCCCATGGCAGACATTAGAGCTCTGACATCAATAACTAGGGCCATGTCCCCAAATGCTCCTCAATCTGCCACCCTTTGGAGGCTGGAATGTGACTGTATTCCACTTCGAAGAACTTCCTTCCATCCATCCCCTCCCGCCATCTGCGTTGCTTGTATCCCAGACTGGCTTGGTTATGGACCATGATTTTCAAAACCTTCTGGATATTCATTCCTCCCTCTTCTGCCTGCAGCTTCTCTCTCCACAGGGTTTATACTAAAGTACCTTTAGCTAGACTGGGTGACCAAGATCCTCAACAGATGTCATCTTTCATCCCCTTCCCTGTTTTTGCCCGTACCTTTCCCCTGCTCACCTCCCCTTCTCTTTATGCAAAGAGGAGCCCATATCCCCTGACCCACGCCTTTGGACACACCAAAACGCATCTGACTCTAAGTCCCAGTAGTATGTACCACTTAATCTCAGGATAGATTACAGCGACTCCTCATAACAATCCTGTGAGGAGCTTGAGTATATAATTTTGTGGTCAAAATCAGGGGGTAGAGACTGAAAGCGACTGAGGAAAGATCACTGAACTGCGCTCCAAGAGCCCCGGCCCTAGACCTGGATTTTGCCATGAGGCAGCAAGAAAATGACTGTCAAAATTCCCTTCCCACACTAACAAGAGTGATTTCTAGTTCAAGAACAGACTGCAAAGATGTTCTTGGCAGTTTCCTTTCTTACCTGGCACCTGGCCATGCACTCCTTAAATATCCTCAACATGTACAGTCAGTCCATGAAGGATCGAGTCAACTCAATACCTCCCTCCACCTGAATAGCCAGTTTGAGAGCCTTGTTGTTCTCTGCACTAACCTCCACCTTCGCCTTGGCCTTACCTAGTGAACGGGACCTCAGTTCCTGCGGACTTCCTCTCCTATTGCTCTCCCCTCACTCTCTCCACTTCAGCCACACTGTCCTCTTTGTTGATCCTTGACACTCTAGACACACTCCAGCCCCAGGGCTGTTCTTGCTCTCTGAGACATTCTTATTCCAGATACTCGTAGAGTTTGATACTTCAACGTGGTGGTCTTTGCTCAAATGTTACCTTATCAGAAAGACTTTCTCTTTAGCCTCTTTCAAAGTAGCCCCCACACCACCACCCCTATCCCCTTTTCTGGTTTTATTTCCTCCCAGCACTTATTACCATCTGACGTACTACATATTTTGCTTATATTTTTGAAACTTATCGTCTGTCTCTGCACATCGGGATGTAAGCTCCAGAAAGCCAGGGGATTTGGTCACTCTTGTTCATTTTAGTGTCCCTAGTATCTAGAACTTGGGATAACACATTACGCAACTCTAGGAGGCACCCTTCACGTGTAATATAATGTAGAATATAATGTAGTGCTTCTATCTGAAATGGTGCCTGGCACATAGTTGACACTTAGTAGATAAAATTTTGTGGCACGAATAAGCTTTCTAATCTTGGCACAGTTACATCTTGGAAGTAGAATGCAATGCCTATACTTGAGTTTCCCATTTTCGAAGGCAATAGAAGCATGAAATAGGATAACACAGCCTTAGGGTTTAAATAGAAACTTCCCCCACCCCAAGATTTAAGCCGGTATCTTCTCCAACCTTATCTTTGAACCAACATATTTAATAATCTGGGCATTGGAAGGATGGTCTGGAGGCCTATGAGAATGACAGTTAACACAGAGAGATTCAAGTGTATTTATTGTCATCATTGGAAGACAATTCTCATGAGTTTCACATTTCTGAATGTCTTGTGAGCAGAGGCACTGACTACCTTTATTCTGGACTACCTTTTCAAGGACATTTGTATAGCTAACAGCGTTGGTAGACAGAGAGTGCCTCCTTCTGGAACAAAGGTCAGTCATATTGGCCATCCATTACAAAAGATGCAGGTTCCCTGAGCTGAGAGTTACCCTCTTGTGGCACACTCTGGTGCTTATGCAGGTATCGTCTGGCCCATTTTGCATCATCTTGTGAGAATCGGGGCTCTAGGAAACAGAGAAAATGCTAATACTCTGGCTATTCTGTTGGAATCTCTTCTCTTCCATCAACATCCATGGAATATGACTAACCCTTAACTAGTTAGTCAGAAGTAGTATAAAATCTAGGCCTGTCACAGTTCTTGCCACTCATTCATTCTTTTTTCCATTTAACATTTTAAACATCTTTCATTGAATTAATTACAAAATGAATACCTGTTTGCTGTAAAATTTTGAAAAATAAAGAAATGTAGAAAGTTTTAAAAGCAAAAAGCACTTTTTCCCAGTCCTTCTCTGTCAGTAGTTGGTCTATATCTTTCCAAACTCTTGTGCATTCATACATAAATCTTCCTCTCTCACATGCATGCTGCCTCTCTGTCTCTCTGACTCACATTCGTACTCACAGATTTAATTTGGATTTTTTAATTCAGAAAACTAGGACTCGAAAGACTACTATGGACATCCCTCTATGTCAGTACATACAAATCTACCCCTTTCCTTTCGAGCAACACCTTGTGGGTCTGCACAGGCATGTGGCTTCTGAGTTCCTATGCAGAGCACTAGAGATTCACAGGTGGAGGATGTTCAAATCTGCCATTTTGATCCAGGCATTTCGGATATAAATATTTAAATTAGAATTATGCTAATGATGAATTTTTACTGTAAAAACATTTTCAGCCTCAAAAGGCTTTAGGCCAATTCAAATCCTTGATTTTTTTTTTTTTTTTTTGTTAACAATTAATTAAACTATGTCTTTTTTTTTTTTTTGGTCTTAATTGTAGATTACTAAGGAGATCTAATTTGTGGATCAGTTTTTGATCCAGGTCAAGATATATTGATTTGGCTTTAGTGAGTTTTCTTTTCTAGCCATTACTTCTATCAAGTTCAATTTTCCTGGGTCAAATTTTATATATCCACATGTTGCCATTTCTATATTTATCCACTGCACATTTAATTTTGTTAATTATTTTTTATAAATGATGTTCATTAAGACTTGGATTAAAAGACTTTATAATAATTATTTATAGCAAATCCTAGAGAAAGTTGTGAACAATACCCAGAATGGCTTTCTGGCCCCGGACTGGTCTATTGTATGGCTAGTTCAAATTGCCTCTCTGGTTCTCATCTCTTTGCTTATGATATGTTCTCATCGTGCCCTTTGCAAATGGAGGAGACAACATGTGGAATTAAATATCCTTGTGGCTGAAATGGTGGGGCCAAAACATTCCGTTTTGTGTCCATGAATATAAGACATGATTCTTGCTCTCTCTAGGAAATAAGGATGGATACAAAAGAGAAGAATAAATCACCTGAGCTGATGGCTAAAAAAATTAAACTCAGTTGTCCATGAACATAGAAGAACATCCAATTACCTCTCCCTGAAGAAGTTAAGATGGGAACACCAACCATGTTTACCAGCCCACCCTAGTATGGAAACATGTTATTTCACAAAGTGGTTGAGGAAAAAGGTTGAAATATAGATTAGGGGGGGAAAAGCTTTTTTGGTTTACTTTCAGTAAGCTAGAACTTTCCAGTTACCTGTAATCCTCCCTCCCTGCCCCCTTGCCTTTTCTTGAACACTCTGGTTAATCAGGGTTGAACTGTATCTCCCAGGGAGTCTAAGAGAAGTGCCTTTGAGTTTACTGAACTTTTGGCTTTAGGGACAGGAAGACACTTATGTGGTGCTGTGTCTTTTAGACACAACAGGCTAAGTCATCTTTCTTTGTCTCTTTTTCTAAACTGAGTATCTATTAATACAAAACCTTGCCCAGTGCTAGGGTACGGAGGGCTGGGCAGGAGAGGCTCCATGTGCTGCTGAGAAAGCTTTCAAAGCCATTATCTCCTAGGGCACAGCAGGAGCCAAAATGGGTGTCATTAGAGGCCTCTAAAAAGCTGGTCTGCCTTTCACCAGAGACACAAAAAAGGGTTAATTACACAGATGAGCTGGCTGAACAAAGGACCAAAGACAAGAAATTGTAAAAGGTAGAGAAAAGAAAAAGTAAAGACAAGATAACTGAGAGTGAGTTAGCAGTTCCCTAAACAATAAATGCAGTGGGAAGTTTTTGGGCCTCTCTGTAATTGTGGGAGCCATGAAGTAAGAGTTGGTTTTAGAACACCATTAAGATAGGAATTTTCAAACCATGGCTGGTCCTAAACCCTGCAGAGCCAGGACTGGAATGAAAGGGGTCCACTCCGGACTTCCAGGCAGGATTTCTTTTATACACCCCACAAACTCCTTTATCTCTTTAGATATTTAAGGACAATACTGTAAGTTTCTCATCTTTTGAAATCAGCTCACTTAATAAGAGCAATTTACTGTCTTGCTTCTCCTGGCTTGTTTATATGTGTCATTTATAATAAGAACTTCTCTTAGCAGCCACTTTATAGATGTGCCAAAGACAGACCCACCAGAGGGCACAGCCTGAAACTGCAGACTGAGTTAGGTACCAGGACATAGGCCCGGCATGAAATCGTTAATGGACCATGTGCTGTAAGCAAATCTAAGACAGGAAGAATATTGAGATCGAGCAAACAAATAACTTGGATTTAGATCTCAGCTTTGCCACTTACTAGCTGTGAGAACATAGGGAGTCACTTCCCCTCTCAGAGAGGGTGGGATGACACAATGAAATGGCTCCACATTCAGGCCTCCTTTTACTACATACATTACAGCTGTCTTGGATGCTTTCAGTGGCCCCATGACACTTGTATTAAGGGAGCTCCTTAGAAATGGTAGTGATGGTATCAATAAGCATGGTGGCGACAAGGATGGGAGAACAACCTTAAGCTTAGAGTTAGCCCCCAAAACTAGGATATCATACAACAGGGAGCTTGACAGTCAGGGTACATGGAAATACTCCTCAGACACTACGGGTTTATTAAACCAGGAAGTTAGAGAGTGATCTCCCTCACTCAAGTATCCAGGCACCTCCCCTATTCCTGTGCTTATCATAGATGGTCCCCAACCCTTTTGGCACCAGGGACCAGTGCTCCTATGAGAATCTAATGCTTGATGACCTGAGGTGGAGCTGAGGTGGTGACGCTAGTGCTGGGGAGTGGTTGCAAATACAGATGAAGCTTTGCTTCCTCTCCTGCCACTCACCTCTGCTGTGGGGCCTGGTTCCTAACAGGCCACGGACCTGTACTGATCCACGGGAGCCCTGATCTAGAGCATTCTCTCTTCCTATTCTAATTTTACTCCAACAGCATCACGGCAGGGGGACTTCCTAGCACCTGCCCACCTGCTTCCATTTATTCATAGATAAGGAGCTCATCAACCCCAGGGCAGCCTGTCTGGCTAGGTTCTTTCTATCTGTTAAGACCTTGCATTGGCTAGATATTGAGCCAAATCTGCTAGCTTGCCTGTAAGTTCACCCAGTGTTCATTTTCCCTTCTGGATTTACAAGGACAAATAGGCTTCTGATATTTGCAGAACACTGGCTGTCATCATCCCTAAGTTCTCTTGGTCTAAGGGTGAATAGCTCCGCTTCCTCCGGGTAGTCTGTACCGGATGTGTTTTCTGGCTCCTTCCAGATGCAGTGAACTCTCCTCTACAGGGCCTCCTCTAGCCCAGGCACTTCCATTGCAGCTTCTGATGATAATAAATGCTCTCCAGCCCCTCACACCACAGCCTTGGGGAAAGGCCTTGGCCAGCCATTGCTCTTCTGCTTGTTTGTCTCCCTTTCTTTTTGGAAGAGTCTGTTCCACAGCTTGTGATTCCGAGGAGGCATATCAAGGTGTCAACATTCCTGCCACAGGGAGAACACTTATCCCCCTGGACATGGCGTGCGGGGAGGGATGGACTCTTGCAGGGATTCGTTTCCGATCAGGAGCTGTTGTTATCTGTAAGCCCTATCCCCTTGAGGGCCATCTGCCCCACCCTTGGGAGAGGCCCTAGTAGAGAATGCTGCTGATACAACAGGAAAGAACTGAGAGAGAGAGACTGACTCTCTGGTGAGGTACTTGGAGCATCTGGGTTCAACTATGTTTGATGTTAAATCACACCTGGACTTTTCAGTTATGTTAGCCTATGAATCCCGTCTTTGCTTGACCTAGTTTGACTTGTGCTGCTATCTTTGCAAGCAAGAGTCTTGACCAATATATCCAGTCCAGCCAGTGCTCCCTTCTAGGCCACCTAAGAATGACCGGCTATGTTTAGTCTTGGGCATTGCCAAACCTCCTGGCTTCTTTCTGACTCTGCCTTCAGTGAAGGTCATGTAGATTCCTTCCTTTATGACACTCGACCACTGCTATCCTCTTGTTTCACATTGGTGATTTGCAACCCAGCTTCCAGTCTGGGCGCCCTACCCTTCCTTGACTCCTAAGCCCCATCTCTTAGCTCTACTCTATTAGTTATCTTGTGCAGAAGTGTGTCCCCATGACATCTCCAAGGTCCTGTCCTTCTCAAGCCCTTTGGCCTAGCTGGTGTCTTTGCTTTTCTCAAATGGGAGCCTCATTGCAGAGACTCCAAGAAAGTTTATGTGTGCAACAAAAAAAGCATCACCTTCATTCAGTCCAATTTAACCATAAGAATAACAACATTGAAAAACAATCTTTAGTGATCAATGCTGTGATGAATTATGCAGCAAGTCATAAGCATCACCCCCAAATATTATGTCTACAGGAAATGGCCTTATACTGCTAATTGTTAACTGGGAAACTCTTCCATTAATTCAAACAGGTCAACATTTTAAATGATACTGTCATATAAATGCGGTGTGAAGGTTTACGTGCAGATCACTCCAAGGTATCTTTTTTTTTTTTTGTGAAGCCGACTAATGCTGCATTATGTTTTATTGTGCAATAAAATTATGTGCTAAAATTATGCTCATAAATGTACGCAAATGTAAACCAAGCTATTAGTTATGTTTTCACAGATAAAAGTCATTAGCATAGCTATCAAACTCTTCTCCCATTTGAATAACAGAATTATGTCTGGAGTCTCTGGCTGGCTTGCTGGGGCTCAGTCTTGGAGAGAACACGTGTAAATCTTGCTGCCCGTCGGTTATGTGGGAACAAGTATCCTGACTTGACTTCCACTCGCCAAGGCCGGCTCCGTGTTGAGCCCGCTGAGGTCACCAGCTGAGGAAGGACCCTTTCAGCATCTCTCAGCATCTCACATCTCTGGGAAGTCATCCTTAACACCTTCCCACCTACTTCCTGCTAATTAGAATTATTGAAAAACAATTGCAGATCTTTTGAGATTTCAGGAGGCTGACAGCATCTTTTAGCAACAGTCACAAGGAAACAAAGTTTCATGTATAATTCATGAGGTGCGTGGTCATCCTGGTGGGAAATTATCTCCTGACAGACTCAGCAGTGGTGGTGTCCTGTCAGAATGGCCTACAGTGTATAATTAAAACCTGAACAGAACAAATTAATGCTGATTACTTTATAAATAGTTTGAAAGCTTGAATTCTGTTCCATCTTGCAAGATATTTCAGAAATGTGTAGATCCCCCCTCCTTCACTAATAGTTCTGCTAATAAAGAATGCTCGAATAGATTTTACAGTTAACATTCTTTGTCCTCCGATTTGCTCATCTGTACTAAGTCAGAGGCACCAAACCAAAAAATTGGCAGGTGCTAAATTTCCATGCTGAGTGTGTTTGTCTCTCTCCTATAAATAAATGCAAGTTTGTCTGTCTGTCCAGGCTGATAAAAGTTCTAGCATTCACAGAATATGAGCACCATAAGGGCCCAACCAGATCAGTTAGTCATACCCTTATTTTAGAGATCAGGAAACATGCCAGTGAAAGAAAGTGATTGGCCCTAGCTCAAGCTGAGCTGTGATGAGAATACTAGGTTGCTAATCCAGAGTTCCTTCCAGGGCCTTGTGTTCCAAAGAACAATAACAATGTTATTAAACTAATGTTTTTGAATACTTATCATGTATCAGGCATTATGATAAAATCTTATTGAATTCTCATAACTCACTATTATTATTCCCACTTTACAGATGGGAAACTGAGACTTGGACATTCAGATGCTTGCCAAGATGTCTCACTTGGTAGAATAAATAAATGACCGATGGCTGGATCATGTTATTTTCCCTCTAGCTTCACAGACGCCAACTTTAACCAAGCCCTCCTCCACTTTTGCCTGAATCGTTGTACCTGTTGTTTAAGCAGTCTGTCTCACTGCCTCCAACTCTGATCTCTTCAAGTGGATTCTCCACACTTCAGCCAGAGCTAGCTTTTAGAAACAGAAAACAATCCTTTCACATTCCAGCATAAAATAATTAGTTCAACAAATCTCTATTTAGCTCTTACCATTTGCCAGGCACAGTGCTAGGGACTGGGTATGTGTCTGGGACTAAAACAGACATGATGCCCACACTCATGGAGCTTACAGTGGGTGGAGGAGACAGACGATGGCTCCCCATTGTTTGGGGTCAAGATCCAAATTTCTAAACATAGTTCAAAAGACTTAACAAATCTTGGGCTCTTTTTTAAAAAAATTTATTTTTCAGTTACAGTTGGCATATAATATTATATTAGTTCCAGGTATACAACATAGTGATTAGACATCTCTATAATTTACAAAGTCATCACCCCGATAAGTCTAGTACCCACCTGACATCGTACAGTTATTAGAATATTATTAGCTATATTCCCTACATTGTGCTTTATATCCCCATGACTATTTTTATAACTATCAACTTGTACTTCTTAATCTTTTTCGCATTTTTCACACCACTTTCAATTCCCTCCCATTTAGCAACTATTAGTTTTTTCTCTGTATCTGTGAGTTTGTTCCTGTTTTGTTTGCTCCTTTCTGGTTTTTAGATTCCACATATAAGTGAAGTCATATGGTATTTGTCTTCCTCTGTCTGACTGATTTCATTTAGCAGAATACCCTCTAGGTCCATCTATATTGCTGCAAATCACAAGATTTCATTTGTTTGTATGGCTGAGTAATATTCCATTGTATATATGTACCACATCTTCTTTAACCATTCTTCTATCAATGGACACTTAGGTTGCTTCCATATCTTGGCTACGTGCATATATCTTTTCAAATTAGTGTTTTAAATTTCTTTGGATAAATACTCAGAAGTGGAATTGATGGGTCATATGATAGCTCTATTTTAAATTTTTTGAGGAACGACCATACTGTTTTCCATGGTGGTTGCACCAATTGACAGTTTCACATCTGTGAGTCATAGTGTTCAACATCTCTAATCATAAGAAAAATGCAAATCAAAAGCACCATGAGGTATCACCTCACACCTGTCAGAATGGCTATTATCAATAAATCAACAAACAAGTGCTGGTGATTATGAGGAGAAAAGGGAGTCCAGGGCTCTTTTTCTTCAGCTTGACTTCCAGCAATTCTTCCTTCATCAGGAAAGTTTACAAAAACAAAGAAAGTGGTCTCAGCTGAATTACTTTATTGCAAAAACCCTGTGAAATTAAACTTTATTCCCTTCTGTCCTGGATGACCCATAAAATCCCAGAGCTACACTCCTCTTTAGTTAACCAAGTAATATAACACAGCCTCACATGACATCTTTCCTGGCTGAGTCATATTTCCATAGAGGAGGATGGTGCGATTTGTAAAGAAGCACAGGACTGAGCCAGATAATGGGTTCAAATTCTAGCTCAGCCTCTTAGTAGTTGGCTGGACATGTTATTTTCCCTCTATAAGCCTTAGTTTTTTCATATGTGGAATGGGGCTAATACTATTTACATCTTATGGCAAGGGTATTCAAACTTAGCATGCATCCAAATCACTCTGTCTTGTTAAAAAATGGTTTGGTAGACCTGATCAGCATCAGATCCAGTAGATCTGTGGTGGGGTCCAAGAATTTGCATTTCTAACATGTTCCCTGGTGATGCTGCTGCTGCTGCACTGGGAAATGCATTTTGAGAACGACTGTCTTATGGTGTTTGTGAGTTTTCCTTTTTGTTCTCTTTCTTTGAGGTATAACAGTGCATATATATATCTTATGTGTACAACTTGATGAATTTTTACATATGTATCACTCATCCCAACTGAGATACAGACTATTTCCAGCACCCCAGAAGGATTTTTGTCCCCTTTCTCAAAGATAAGCACTATTATGACTTCTATTACCATCTTTAGATTTTGTTTATTCTAAGATTTATATAAATAAAATTTTACCGTATACACTTTTTGTGTCTGGCTTCTTTGTTTGGCTCAGTATTATGTCTGTAAGAGTGATCCATGTCCTATCTAGCAGTATTTTGTTCTTTTTCATTGTCATGTACTATCTTATTATATAAATATACCATAGTTATTTATCTATTTTATTGTTGATGGACATTTGTATTATTTCCACTTTGGAGGTATCATAAGTGGAAGCACTATAAACATTCTTGAACCTCTCTTTTGGAAGACTGAGAACTCATTTCTATTAGGAATAAACCCAGGTGTGTAATTATTAGGTTATAGGGAATGCATTTGATTGGCTTTAGTCAACACTACCAGTTTTCCAGTAGTTGAACCAATTTATGCTACTGTCAGCAAGTACAGACATTCCAGTTGCTCCATATCTCCAGTTCCTCTGCTCCTAGGCAATCCGGGGTGGGTGGTAGGACCTATGAGAAGGCAGACTACTTCTCCCTTGGCCCTGACTTTCAGGGCCTCCTCAGCCGACAGAAACTCCCAGCCTTCTCTCAGCCTTCCAACATG
Source organism: Pteropus vampyrus (assembly GCF_000151845.1). Lineage (NCBI taxonomy): Eukaryota > Metazoa > Chordata > Mammalia > Chiroptera > Pteropodidae > Pteropus > Pteropus vampyrus. The sequence continues at coordinate 1,866,738 of NW_011889115.1, forward strand.
GTTACCAGCTCAGAGTGTGACCTTGACAAAGTCCTTCTGCTTCTAGTTCCTTTTTCTCATCTACAAAATGATATCCAAATAACATGAAAAATCTTTTAATGGCAAAAAACCACATAAGTGAAGAGCAATTAACTGTGTTTAGATGAATGCATATAGCCTGGGCATCTGATCTATGTCCTCTCTGCAAACTTCTGCGAGGCTATGCTAAAACGCTAGCAAGTACCTACGTTTCTTTTTGTTATTTTGTTCTCTTGACTTGCAGCATGCACATTTCAGTAAATATAGGCAGTGACTGGAAACTGGCCCATTTGCAGACAGCTGCCTCCATTTCTGCAGAGGGCATTGGTGACACGGCTTGGCTGCCATGGCCAAGGAAGTCCCTGAACTACTCCAGGCTCAGGAGGAATTCTCCTCTTCACTCACACAAGAGGCTAGGGGCTGACGAAGGCAAGGCTTGGTTTCTTGCAGTGTTTCTTGATGGGCGATCTCTGAACCTTGTAGAATCTAAGAGGGAAGTCTATTTGCCCTGTAAAAGGTAGCATCCACATGGACAGAGAAGAACTTGAAGGCCAGAGCCACTATGAAGGATGTCCTGAAGTTAGAATATTTTTGGCTCCACTGGTGCCAGGAATAACACCTGCACAGTTGGGCTGTGGAGAATACGGGTAGGTAGCTCACAGGCTGACATACATGGTTGTGCTGAATGTACACTGTACAACCCTAAGATATGCCATTTCTATCTTATTCCCTGTAGATTTGTATATTTATTATACTTTTCTGGCTGGTGGCAGGTAGCAAAATACCTCAGTAAAGGAATGCTTTTTTCTAACTTGCACAAAGAACCCCAGAAGCTGGTAGTAGTGCTGATCAGGTTTTTAGTCTCTTCAACCAGCTATGGAATCCACTTCCTACCTCTCCTTTTAGTCTAAAGTATGGTTGTTCCTTTCCTCAGGCAATGCTGGACCCTGGTGTGCTGAGCCAAATGGACCGGACTCAGACACTCCTTGGCCAGAGCCAATCTGTGCTTGTGTAGAGTGGACTCAGGGTCCAAACAGATTGAGTAAAGTTCCCAGCTACAAGGTTTTTAAAAGCTCCTTTTCCCAGGACACTTTAGGGAGTAAATGCTAGATGCCAGCACCAGCTCACTCCCAACTTCTCCAGGAATAAGAATATCTCACTGTGTGACTTCTAGAAATGTGGAGTGAGATATTCATCCCTGTGCTCGGAACTAGGACTCCTTCTCGGACTTCCTTCTTCCAGCTGTGAGGAAAGAATTTGACTAGAGAATGGAAATCTGGGTTCTACTCTCCCTACTCCTCCCACTCCCTACCATGGACAATTCACCTCCTTTCTTTAGGACGTAATTAAAAAAAAAAAATA
>NW_011889115.1:1868372-1870203 GCF_000151845.1 Pteropus vampyrus
TGCCATTACTCCTATTAGCCTCTGACTTCACGTTAATTTAGCCTGGGGTAGGGGTGAGGGTTGAGGTTGTGTTTGCTGCACAGACAGCTTTTCCTCAGGCTCTGTCTTCTGTAAATTAAATTCGTGCTGTCAATTTTTACATTTCTTGGCACTGGATCCTTACCAGCACTTTAAGTGAAATCTTCGGATTATTTTATTTCATTTTTTTCCCCTTTAGAGTGTGAGGTCTTCAGCATACCGGCAATATTTAAGTGCCAAAACTATGAAGTTACAAAGGAGTGTGTGCATTAGTGCGCTTGATGCGGGCGATGGGAGAAAGCTGCAGAAGGGGCTGGAAGGGTATCTGTTCTCTGTCTTAGCGAAGAGCAAGTGGAGATATGCACACACTCAGCCCAGGAATGGAGATTAGACACCAGGGAGAATTTACTGAGAGACAGGAATGCGGACTTGCAAAATCTGTCTGCACGAATGCAGTCACACATTCCTGGATGCCAGCTCTCTGTGAGGCACTATGCTCGGGGTTGTGAACCCAGAGATAAACTAGACTCAGAGCCCCTGCCCTCACAGAACTTATAGTGGAGATCCAGAGGAAGAAGTAAACAATTCTGTTTACAGCTCTGGGCGAGCAAAGAACTTTTTAAATAAGACTTGAAATTTAAAAGCCATAGAAGAAGATATTGGTACACTGGAAGACATCAAAAATTTAAAGTTTTATATAATAACAGACAAAACATAAACAAAGTTAATGATAAGCAAAAGATGGGTAGAAAATATTTACGGCATAAATAACACACAAAGGATGTTCGATTGTGTTGTATAGAATGCCTACGAATCAAAAAGTAGAAAAATAGGCAAAGGATAGGTATTAGTTATCTTTTGCTACATAACAAATTACCCTCATATTTAGTGGCTTAAAGTATTTATTATCTCATAGTTTGTGTAGGCCAGGAATCCAGGCATGACTTAGTTGGGTCTTCCTGCTTGAGTTCTCCCACAAGGCCTCTCTGAAGGTATTGACTGGGGCTGTAGTCACCTCAAGCTTGACTGGGGATGGACCCACTTCGAAGCTCTCTTACATGATAGTTGATAGGATTTTGTTCCTCAAAGGCTGTTGGAACGAGAGCCTCAGTTTCTCGCTGGCTGTTGTCTGGGAGTCATGCTCAGTTATTTGCCCTGGGGTTCTCCATAGGACAGCTCAAAACATGGCAGCTTGCTTCACCAGGCTGAAGAAGAGCCAGAAAGAGACAAAGGGTGCTAACAAGGTAGAAGTCACAGTCTTCTAAAACCTAACACTGGAAGTGACAAACTATCATCTTTGCCATTTTCTACTCCTTAGCAACAAGTTACTAAGTTCTTCAGGAAAAGGGATCACATGAGGGCATGAATATCAAGGGATGAGGACACCTGGGGGCCATTTAGAAGTCTGCCTACCACAGGATACAAATGGGCAATTTGTGGACAGAGAAATAACCTATAAACTTAAAAAAAGATGCTCGGCTTCACCAATAATGAAAAAAATGCAAAATGATAAAAAGAAATCGTGCTTTATCCATTATATAAAAATATGATAAAAATTAAATCTTATGATAAAAAAGTTTTAGGAAACAGGTACTGTTTATACACTACTGGTAGAAGAGAAAATTGACATTGAGCATAATTGACATTGCACATAACTTTTTACCCAGCAAGGGAACTTCTAAGAATCTATGGCAGAAAAATACAGGAGCACAGACCTATGTTCAAGAATGCTCATTGAAATAGTTTCTGTGATAGTGACCTCGCTTGATAAACCAGCATCAGTTCTGATTGGCCAGTGCCAGGCTATTGTAGT
>NW_011889115.1:1872514-1874691 GCF_000151845.1 Pteropus vampyrus
CCAACATTCTGCTAAATATTTAGTCTTTCCTGTTATAACTAAGTGTTGGGAAATTAAATAAGAGCCAGAGTCTACAACTGGGGCAAAGAGTTCTGGAGAGAATGTAGCTGTGGCAGTGTGGGGTGGGAGTGGAGGAACAGCTGGGGTGACCCCAGGGAGTGGACAGTGATCCTGAGCTCTCCAGGAATATTGGGCATGGGAACCTGCTGGAGAGACAGGCTTCCTGGAGTCATCCAAGAACAGAGCTAGAAATCTAGAATTGGGAGTTGTTTGTGTTTTGCAGAGCTAATGTGTCATGTCTTCCCTGCTCTGGATTCTAAGATAGACGCAAGGGTCAAGGTGCAGCATCAGCAGTGAGGCACCTGGCGCCAGAATGAGAGTCCTAGTCCACATTTTAGTCTAGATGTTAGCCACCTGAGTGGGGAATGGGGTCTGCCAGACAGGTCTCAACTCGGCTGCTTGTGTGGGGCATGTCGGTGCCCTTGCCTGACAATAGGAGGGATTCAACGACATTGACCAGTGAAGCCACCATCACTTCCTCCCATTATGTAAGGATAGACCAATGGAAGTCACATTCCTGCTAGTTCACCCTTCAGACAAACCACCCCTCCCTGAGGAAGGAGCCAAAACGAAGCAAGTGGCAAAGGTTTTTTCTTCACACCTCGGGGCGGGGAGAGAGAGAATGGTTCCCTCTGTATGTATTAAGATAAAGAATGATCCTTGAAAGAGGGAGAACCCGGAGACCTATACTTACAACAGTGAATTGTGAGAGGCAGATATGAAGCAGTTAAAAGCACACATACATGAATCAACCTGGCTCTGGTACTTACATGCTGTGTAACTTTGGGCATGTTTCTTAATATCTCTGGGACTCAATGTTGTGATCCATAAAATGGGGGGGGGGTGATAATAATATCAATTTCATTTTTTTTGTATAGAATCTGCATTGCTATAAGGATTAAATAAGTTAGTACCTGTAAAGCTACCAGATCAGGGCTAACTTATTGCTTTAACGTTTATGAGTGCTTAAGTGCTCAACACAGCTCTTGGCACACAACTGGCAGTAGTAAATGGTGGTTGAATCCACCGTTTTATCTTTGGGGTAAATCAACACTTAGATACCCTGACACTGAGTAGGGGTGGTCCCTGGTGGAGCAGTGTTTCTGGGCATGGTCTACTTTTCAGAGAAAATATAATACATTGCATTTGGAGAGAAATTCCTTTCCCAAGCAGAGCCAGTGATTTACTTTCCAGTCAACAGTATGTAATGTTGCTAATGTAGAGTGTGTGACCCTAGCTCTTCTAAGTTTTCAGTGTCTGTTTCAGCACCCCTGGCTTATCCTAAATGTCTGGGGAGGGGGCCTGTCTCTCCTGTCCCCACTCCAGACCCTCCCTGCAGCCGTTGAATGAAATGGCAACAGTTGGGTGGAAACTCTGAGCTCTCCGAGCCTTGCCGACAGGAGGCTGGACTCTGGTTGGCCACTTCCCTACTGAGCGCAGGACGAGGCAAGAGACCAAGGCGATTTCCTCTCTTTTAGTGCATCATAAAAAAGCATCTCATTCTGCACGTGACACTTCTCCAGTGCTTATGTCCAGGCCATGATTAGCAGGTAATCTCATAAAGGCCTGTGGTCCAACTGTGAGACCCGTCTGTGGAAAAAAGAGAAGGCCTTTGATGGAGACCCCTTCCCACAACCTCCAAGGCTTCTCTTGATGCTGCTGTTCCTTTCCTGTCTGGACATAATCCCAGTCCTCCTGCTCTTTGTTGGCGTGGCTCCCTGGCCACCATTTTACCTTCTCAAAGAGAAGCCCGTGCCCAACCACACAGACTCTACCAAAGAGAGGACCTTATCCTCTGACTGAATCACAGAAGTATTGAGCTGAGAATTTTGTAAATTGTTTAAACCCTTTCATTTTTCTGTTGGGAAAATGGGGCTCATAGACATCAAGTGACTTTCCCAGGGTCATATCATAAAGGAATGGTAGGAGAGGGATTGGAATCCAGGTCTCCTGACGCTTGTTTGACAGAGTCATTGTCTACACCCTGCTGACCAACTCTTGGGCTTCTTTCTTGGCTGAGTGTTTATTGTGTCAAAGCCACCCAAGAAATACTTGCTGAGATGAGGGCCTGAGCTCCCAGGTGGCCCTAGAGCCATTTCAGGAAATCATCGGAGCTG
>NW_011889115.1:1874741-1877087 GCF_000151845.1 Pteropus vampyrus
CCACTTCCCTACTGAGCGCAGGACGAGGCAAGAGACCAAGGCGATTTCCTCTCTTTTAGTGCATCATAAAAAAGCATCTCATTCTGCACGTGACACTTCTCTAGTGCTTATGTCCAGGCCATGATTAGCAGGTAATCTCATAAAGGCCTGTGGTCCAACTGTGAGACCCGTCTGTGGAAAAAAGAGAAGGCCTTTGATGGAGACCCCTTCCCACAACCTCCAAGGCTTCTCTTGATGCTGCTGTTCCTTTCCTGTCTGGACATAATCCCAGTCCTCCTGCTCTTTGTTGGCGTGGCTCCCTGGCCACCATTTTACCTTCTCAAAGAGAAGCCCGTGCCCAACCACACAGACTCTACCAAAGAGAGGACCTTATCCTCTGACTGAATCACAGAAGTATTGAGCTGAGAATTTTGTAAATTGTTTAAACCCTTTCATTTTTCTGTTGGGAAAATGGGGCTCATAGACATCAAGTGACTTTCCCAGGGTCATATCATAAAAGAATGGTAGGAGAGGGATTGGAATCCAGGTCTCCTGACGCTTGTTTGACAGAGTCATTGTCTACACCCTGCTGACCAACTCTTGGGCTTCTTTCTTGGCTGAGTGTTTATTGTGTCAAAGCCACCCAAGAAATACTTGCTGAGATGAGGGCCTGAGCTCCCAGGTGGCCCTAGAGCCATTTCAGGAAATCATCGGAGCTGTCGCTTTGACTGTTCCGCTCAGCAGGGACATCCAGGAGAGGGCAAGAGGATTCATGACTGCGGGCAGCAACAGAGTCCCCAGTGGAGGCTGACATTCCATTAGAACTGCTGGCAGAGTTCAAGCAGCCAACTTACAATCACTGTGAGACCTAGATGAAGTCAGGGCCAGGTGTGGCCCCCGGCCTCTACTTGGTGCTCCTCTTCCAACCCAGAGAGAGCACAAAGTAGAGGAAGTGGCATGGGCTTGCTTGGGTGTGGGGCAGACCCGAGTTCCAGTCCTGGCACTGCCACTTTCTAGCTGTGTGACACTTGGCCATACAATTCATCTCTCTGAATTATGTTTTAAAACTAAGAATAAAAATTGCTGGCACCATAAGCTTTTGTGAAGATTCAAAGGAATTCTTTATAGATATATCTAACATGAAGCCTGGTCCATGGTAAGCATTCGACATACAGTTACTATTATTATTATGATTATAATGATTGCTATTATCTCTCTGCACAAAATAAGGCAAACTTCAAATCACAAGCCTCAGATTTGTCATCAAAAACAGTGAGATTATTCCTGTCTCACAGGCTTAACCAATAGTTTATGGAAAAGCACCTAGTGGATTCTCTAATCAGCATTAGTGTTTTTCTTTCTTCCTTCTGGCAAGTCCAAGAGGGAATTCTGGTAGACAGAAAGAAATGAAAGTTAACTAAAGGGTAAGGCTCAAATTCTATTATTTCCACCATGGATGCCAAACATCTATATATCTAAACCTAATCTATATCTATATCATCTATATCTATCTCTATATCTATCTATATCAATATCATAATGTATATGTTTTCCATCTTTTTCTTTCTTTTTTAAAACAAACACAAATTGTTCAATTGTATTTGAAAAAAGGTACATGCTCATTATAAATAATTACTGTAATAGAGAAAAGTTTAAAGATGGAAGTACTATGATAATCTCAAATACTACTACTCAGAAATAACCTTATTGAGAATAAGCATCATCACCGTTATATTTGTATTCATATATATAGATAGGAAAATAGATATCTAAAAAACACTTTAATAAAAATGAGATCATAACTGTAAATGCTATTTTAAAATATGAAGTATTACCTATAACTTTCCTGGAATTTAGCAGAAGAAAACATAGCAGAGTAAAACTGAGGATTATTGAATGCACACTTCTTTACCGTTGGATAATATTTCATGAAAATTCCTTTTAAGGTTAATCAAAGTGATTATCGAAAACATCAAGAGGTGGGTGACTGGCATTGAAACTCCATGTTTCAATTTTTGTGTCCATTGTGTTTGGATGTGGAAGATAAGGACATTAGCACTCTCACATTTCTTCCAGTTCCCCTTCCCACACAATTTGAATCGTGTTAATTATATGATTATTTTTACATTGTTCAGACTCACAGTTCCAATTGTCTGCTCTGTACCTAGAATAGTTCCCATATTTCATACAGCTGTTTAATCCCAGCTCCCTGACTTACTTCACTTCTTTGGGGTGGGTTGGGGAGTAGATAATCAACAACAAAAGAGTAAAATATATGGTATATTAGAAATCGTAGATGCTATAGAATAAAAGCAAAAAGGAAAGCATAGGAAAGTAAGTGGAGAATGCTGTAAGGGGTGAAGCACG
>NW_011889115.1:1878217-1906650 GCF_000151845.1 Pteropus vampyrus
CTTCCTTCCTTCCTTCCTTCCTTCCTTCCTTCCTTCCTTCCTTCCTTCCTTCCTTCCTTCCTTCCTCTCCCCTTCCCTCCCCCTCCCTCCCCCATGCTACCGTACCTCACTTTCTTTTTTCTTTTTTCATAATATGTTTGTATAGTTCTTTCATAAACAAGAGAGGAATTTTTATGATGCTATTTCAACTCACCAAAATAACATTTGTAGAAACTCATTATAAAGTGTCTGATTCCATTTCCCTGCCTTAGAAAGTACCATCTGGGGAATACATTTGAATCTATGTTTTGTTGCCTAAGACTTTGGAAGAATCGTGGGGCCTCCATTTCTAACTGTTCCCCCTGCATCTGATGTGGCAGACTGAGGCAGTGGATTTAAATAGGGGACTACATTGGGCATCATGACTGGCTGGTAGCTTTGGACATAGACAAGTGGGGACAATGCCAGGACTAGAAGCTCTAGGAGCCCAAAGAAACTGTCTTGAGGGAGCCAGGAGTCCAATTTTTAGTATTTAAACCAAAAACTTAGTATCTACAGTGGCTGAGAGAGCTTAAATTCAGGAGGCAGACAAATGGGTGATTAGGCCAGCCTCTGCAACTTACTGGTTTTGTAATCTTAATCCTCTATTTTCTCATCTGTAAAGGGGAATAGTGATGGTATCTTCCTCAAAAAATTGTGAGGATTATATGAGGTAATTATCTCAGTGCTGGCAGCTTCAATAAATGCCAGCATTTTCTATCATTATAACTAATGTTATACAGAGTTCTGATAGGCATTGATATCAGAGAATATCTGATTAGGAGTTGGCACTGAGCAGCTGAAGTAAGTTTTATAAGTAATTCAAAGTTAATTTGGTGCCAGCCACAGTGTTTAAGGCAGTTGGCCAATTATCACAGTAGGACCTCAGACTGTGGCTGGAAGACTGTGGAGCTCAATCCCCCTTCTCCGTGGTTTGGTGCTCTGAAGTCAGATATGGTAGCTTGTCTTAGTTTAGTGGTTTTCTAAATGTGGTCCCCAGACCAGTGGCATCAGTATCAATTAGCTGGCAATTTGTTAAAAATGCAAATCTCAGGCTCCATTCCACACCTACTGAATCAGAAATTCAGAAACTGAGACCTGGAAATTTGTGCTTTAACAAGCACTCTGGGGGATTCTGATATACTCTAAAGTTTGAGAGCCATTCTGCCTTCTATTGGGCTAGTGTTTGGGGAATTGAGTAGTCAAGACGAGAGGGCAGTAGACCTAGAGGGCCTTTGTCAACATCTAAGAAACACGAAGTAGACTGTGACTTAGCGGCCAGGATTAGACTGAGTTCTGCTTGTTCATAGTCAATGAGCGTTCTAATAGGCTTACAAATGACCTGTATATTCCTCTAAATACAGATCTTCTCCATATCATCTACATGGATGTGGATACGCCTATGCTTAGTTTTCTTTTTAGTGAACGATAATTTTGATTATAACATGATAAATAGAGAAACACATTTGACACCCATAGTTATGGTAAAAATCTGGGGCTCACCATGAAACCAGAGTATTATCTGCCATCTGGTGGCAGCATACCCCACTGACAGGTTCCAACAGCAATAATTATAAGTCAAAGATTTCAAAGAGAGAAGAATGGAGGGGGCACCTTAGATCTGGAGAAACTAGGAGAAGGTTTCCCATAATGTCAAGGCATTATGATTCCCTCTCAGAGAAGTGGGGTTGGCTGGAGAAGAACATGGGTGTTAGAGTTAGACAGAACTGGGTAAGAGCTACCTTTGGAAAAGTACTTTGTATCTCTGAGCCTCGGTTTCCTCATTTTGAAATGGAGATGGTAGTATAATAATGCTTCCATCTCCAGGTTATTGTGGGGGTCAAATGAGGGAATTAACTGAAAACAGCTGGACATGTTTTTAAAAACAGTTATGAGTTGCCAGATGCGAGTTGTTTATTATTTATGTTTAAAACTTGGTCTTTAATTGTGGAATGTAATGTTCTCTGTTGGAGGAATTCTGGATATTAGCAAGCAGGTGGAGAAGGTATTTGGTGTTTGGGTTTGTCTTAAAATTTTTTTAAAAAGGACTTAAGGGAGGGAGATTCTGCCCTGAGATTACCCCAACTATGATTTAGGGGAAAAAAGAAGAATGACTAAGTCTGCCCCAGAAGTGAAAGGGCAAGAAGACCAAGAATCCTGGACATGAGATATTCTACTTCGTATTGCCCTCGTGTTGTCTTGACTTGGGAGAAGCGGGGCTGGAAAGAGAGAGGACTGGATGGAAGTTTGCAGAGACAAAGGTGGGAATGAGGAAAAGGGGGAGAGACAGGTAGAAGAGGGAAGGCAAGGCAGGACAGGAGGAGAATTAGTAACAGAGAGAATCAGAGAGAGAAGAAAGTATGTGGAGGAAACCAGGTTCAAAGAAGGATCAAACAGAGGGAAAAAGGGAGCACACATGTTGGTTCAGTTCCCCTAGTCCGTTCTAGGCCTTTCCAACTGGCAGCACTTTCTATGAGTCGGCTTTTGCGACTGAAACACTTTTTTCTTCAGGGATCTTGTACTTTTGTACATGTGAAGTGTTTAGCTCCAATGTGCTCAGTGAAAGAGAAGTCATATGTCACTGGAAAAAGAGACCAGATGTCTTTGAAATCATCTATATTGTCCTTAATTTTTTAAAAAAGTTACTCTTTTCCATTGCTGCCAGATCTGAAAGTCCCATTCGCCAGGATAATATATCTGGTGTGTATAAGATTTCCAAACTTTAAGTGTTTGTCACTTAGCAACCCAGAGGTGTGAAGGGCCCACTTGGGCTTGGCCATTGAACCTTTCAGAGACCCAAGCTTCACTCAGGAGCGAGAGATGGGTTGAGAAGGAATGTGGGCTCACTGGGGCCTTGGGCCTACTCTCTCTGCCCCTCCAGATTTCTGCCCAGGTATTCGAGGCTAATAAAATGTAAATAGAGGAAGAAAAAGACACAGAGAGCGAAGCAGAGAAAGGAAACAGCCCAAGGAGAAAAGTTTCAGGGACTGAAGGAGTTGAAAAGAAAAACACTAATTGTGCCTGTGACTAGATCCTGGCCTTTAGCACACATCCAAATAACTACTTCTCAAGTGGTTTGGAACAAGGATACTTTTGTTCTTTCAAAAAGGCTATTTTTAATATAATTTTTACCATGTACATTATCATTACTGCTATTTTCTCTGCTATTGTTTAAGAAGAATGCTTTTAGTCCCTACATGGTGGGTTAAACATGCCTCTCCTTAGTGACCCAAAACCCTGTCAGAAGTTTGAAGCCTCATGTTTCAAAGGAGATTTGTTCATTTACTCATTTATGTTCTGTTGAGGACTAGAAAACAAGGCATAGTTTCTCCAATATCCACTCCCCCTTCTCTTGGCAATTACTCTGATTTTTTGCCCAGTTTCCGTCTTCCTGCATCTACATTGTTCTTGCATTGGCAAAAAGGTGACTCTACAACTAGGGCCTGTGGTCCGCTTCTAAGCCAGTATGCACAATCCCACCTCCCAGCCATAGTTATTGGTTCAAGGACGGGCCTGTGACCCCATTCTGGCTATCGACCTACAAGAATTGGAATTTGCTGTGGTTTCCTAGGACAGCTCTTTGCACACATCCGGAGAAATTTCTGGGTATGGCCCCCTTTTGTTCTCTCTGGATGCTTGCAGCCATTTGGGGGACCATAGAGGCAGACGGTCTTAGAGCGAACCTAATTCTATAAAGGGCAGGGTGAAGGAAGGAGAAACAAATGAACAAATTCTTGATGACATGGTTAGGCCACTGAATCAAACTGTTCCTGAAGCCCAGCTTTTTCTTACATCTCCAGTTATATAAACCAATATTTTTCCTTCATTGTTTAAGTCAGTTTGAACGGGGTTTTCTCTGACTTAAAATCAAACATTTCTTATTGATGCAGTAAGATTTACTGAGCACCTACTCTATGCCTGGCTTTTATGTGTATTATCTTCACCTAATCTCCATGGTCCCCTGTCAGGGAAGGCATAAAATTCTCATTTTTCAGCTGAAGGAAACTTCAGTTCTCATACTGAAGTGGTTTGTGACAGAACTGGAGTTTTAACCCAGGGCCATCTGCCCCCAGCACTCAGGCTCATCCTGAGTCTCAGCTGACAGCAGAGAGCTCTGCTTTGAGCAGAAATGGGAGGAGAGCTGAGTGTGAAGGTTCATCTGAGCTCTGAGCTGACAGGATTGATAAAGGTCAAGATGAGGACCCTAAATGGAATCGGCAGCGAGTTCAGATGACCTGGCTTGTTCAGGCTCCTTATGCGGCAAGCCATCCTCTGACACCATGGGCTCTTTCCCACCCCCGCGCATGGCCAGGCCATGGCTTGCTTTAAGTACCAGTGTCTTGGACTCTGAGAGGAACAATTTAATGATAGATATTCATCCTTAAAAACATTTGCAAAGGCTTATGAAAATTTTATTTTAGTTAGCTCATGTTTCCTCATTTAATGTCTTCCATTCAATCTCCCTCTTTTAAAGGTTAAGACAAATTAGCAAACCCTTAGAATGACAAGACCATTGGGATATGACGATACTAGTTAATGTTTACCGAGTATTTACTCTGTGCCAGGCACTCTTCGAAATGCCTTCCATATGTAGCTTGTATGTTATGAGGCAGTGTGTTGTAACCCTCCTGTTGCAAATGTGGACATGGAAGCTCAGAGAGGTTAAATTGCTTGCTCAAGGTCACACAGAGAGATCTTGTGCTCTCAACCAGTATGCTATCTTGTCTTTCCATATGGACAGGTAAAACAGACCCTCCTGCCAAGCAAGGTTCTTAGCAAACAGGGTAAGTAGGTCTAGTAATAGATTGGGTGTGCCTGACTCTAAGTATCGAAATAATGCCATACATATGGAAATTCGGTATGGAAATGCAAAAATTGAGTGTGGCTATGAAGTTATAAGACAGGTTTTTAAAATACACAACACACTTTATCATGCATATTACTACCATATTTTTTAAAATTATCTTCCACTCCCAAACCATCACTTCCGAAAGAAAACCAGAAAAGACTACATAAAAATATTTGAAAAAGAAAATTGATGAGAGGACACTAGCACTGGTAGACAGTAAATATATTACAGAGCAGTAATAATTTAAACAGCATGGTTCTGTGAACAAAAACAGGCAAATAGATCAGTGGAAAATAACAGAAAGCTTTTCGATACTATTATTTAGTATATAACAGAAGTAATATTTTATATGTGGAGGGTTGGGCATAAGTTAATACCTAAAACATTAATTTGGATGCTTTCCTCTTACCATATACCACATTAAATTTTATTTAATTAATTAATTACTTTATTTATGTACGTATGTATGTATTTATTTGTTTTTTAGGTGAGGCAACCCTTGGTTGACCTCACAGATTGCAAGGACTTTGTCAGCTTACAATCCCTTATTTTTTATTTTTTACATCTACAGCACCTAGTCTTCCTAGGTGGTCTCCCGTCCAAGTACTAACCAGGCCCGACCCTGCTTAGCTTCCAAGATCAGATGGGATTGGGCTTGCTCAGGGTGGCATGGCCATAGCACATTAAATTTTAGATAGATTAAAAAGTGAAGTGAGGCCACAAAATATCTTCAAAAAGTTTAGGATCATCAATAGGGAAAACTTTCCTAAATATTGCATCAATAGCAGAAACCATAAAAAATTTATAGATTTCACTATATAAAAATTAAATATTTCTGTATGGTAAATATACCATAAAATATATGAAAGACAAAAGGTTCATGACCTTAATATATAAAGAACTCATAAAATCAGTAAGATAAAATGGTGAACATAGCGATATAGAATAATGTCAAGCTACTTTTATAAATTGTTAATGGAAGTATAAATTTACACGTGATGAAATATAATATGGAAAAATGCATCAAAGACCTTAAACATTTGACCCAGCAAATCTCCCTCCAGAAATTTATCTTAAGAGAATGATTGGACAAACATGCAAAGGCATTTGTGTAAAAGATGATCATCAATGTTATTCATAATAATTTTAAAACTGAAATTGAGCTAACTCTCTGGAGAATAAGTTAAATAAATGATAACATCCATCCAAAGAACATTTAATAGTGAGTAATAAAAATGATATAGATGTATATTTGTTGATATCGAAATGTGTTCTTTATCTGTTAGTGGAACAAAGAAGTTACAAATATGTATAAAATATGATTGTATTTGTGTACAGATATAACCCTCTTTCTCTAAGCATAAAAATACCTGGTAAGCTATTCAACTAAAAAGTAAATATTTTATAGATATAGTTTGCTGTGTGTTCCAATATTTACTAAAATAATATTTACTAAAATAAATATACATTTCTATGTAATGAACTTAAATACATTAGCAATTTTTTGTATGTATCGAATATTAAATAATAAAACACAAACAAAAACTAAAGATGTGTCTGTAAACAACAAAACCATTTTTTCCCTTTTCCTGGCCTGAGTGACAGAATTGGCCCATTAGGTAGCGAAGAAGTACACAGACTTGGGAATCTCACTGACCTGGGCTGAAATCTCAGTTATTCTATACCAGTTGTAAGATTACAGGCACTTCTTTTAACCTCCCAAGACTCAGTATTCTCATCTGCAAAATGAGAATACTGTTTACCTTGCATGATTATTATGTGGAATAAATTAAAACGACAAAGCCCCTAGCGCAGTGACCTGCACATAGAAAAGTCGTAATAAATCACAACAAATATTTTCCTCTACCTTTAAATGCCTCTCTGAATGTCTTCAGCAACTACCCTGGACAGTTCGTTATTTCCTGACAGAATGCTCTCAGCTCTTTGTGCATACCTGCTATTGCTTGCTCTGCTTTTACCCACTAAATGTGAGTCTCTAGAAGCCAAGGACCAAGTGTGTCCTTCTCTGGGTCTTAAGTACTTAGCTCAGTGCTTGGCGCATTGTAGGAGAACATGAAATATTTGTTGAATGGATAAAGGAATTAGTAAATAACAATCATGATCAATGACGATGTTGAAATAAGTAACTGTTTCCCTAAGAGAACAACTTTAGAGGACTACATTCACTGTATGTGTATAGTATGATGCATTTAAAAAAATTTACCTGAACATTATTTTGGAATCCCATTTCATACAAGAGATAGCATATTATAAGATATAAGATATATAAGATATCACAATAGTAACTGTAAATATTTATTGAGCACTTAACTGTGTGACTATACGCACATACACATATAGTGTCTAGCATAGTACCATATCTATCTATCTATCTATCTATCTATCTATCTATCTATCTATCTATCTATCTATATATATATATATTCACTTATTCTTCTCAAAAGACAAAGGATGAAGAAACTGATGAGTAGAGAGCATAAGTCACATGCCTCTAGTATCTACAAGTGAAGAATCAGGATCTGAATTAGTCTTAGTCTTTCTGGCTGATTCAGTGTGCTATGCTCTTAACCACCCTCTCCAGAATGGCATTTTAAAGAATTTATTAAGAAGAATTATGAAAGCTCTGTAGCAACTGGACCAATGGGCCTCAACAGTATTCTAGAGAAGACTACAGCGGTGGAAGTTGAGGAATCGGAAGGGTCTTATGCTAAGAGGAGATAGGAGGAAAGAATGCTGCAAGGGAGGAGGCAGGAGATGATAGGAATAAACAACATTGGGCACTGGACAGAGTAGGAAAAAAATTCTATTGACTACTGTGGGCTGCCATTTTGGGAGGCAGTATTTTTACTATTTGGGCAAAATTGTGAAGCAGGTGGTACTTATGGCACAACCAAGACAGAGATAAAAGGTTTGCAAATGGAATTTTGTTTTGTTTTACAGTTTTAAAAGATCAACCTTTATTGTAATAAGTATGTTGATTTGTTGTGTTGAATGAAATAAAAATCAGCTCTCCAGGAAAATGTTGGCAGTAGGAAGAGGTCTTTTACCTCCCTTCCCCACAAGCCCTAACCTTCTCCCCACCCCCAAGCCTTTCGGTGTTCTATTTCTGCTAATCCTTGCTAAGAAGTAACTGGTGAGCAAGAGGTTAGCTGGTGGGGTCTCAAGGTGTGACCTTTCCCAGGGGCATTTGCATGTTAATAGAGGACACTGGGAACCCAGGAACAGCCTCCAGGTCTCAAATGAAAGAAGTCCGAAGGTGGTTGAGAGGGGTGGGCACAGCCCCCAGGGGCCCTGCTGTGTAGGCCATGTTGATTCGGCCAGTGTGGATGGCTGCTGGTCTGGGCTTTCCTCCAGCTGCTTTTACAAAGTGGTTTGGAGAAGAACAAAGCAATCGTGTTTATCCCCAGGCAAGTGCACCAATGCCAGGGCTGTGTGCACAGTGCCCAGCCCAGAGCCTGGACCCAGTAGGCTTTGCATAGTGGTTAGTCTTTGAATAAATGAAGAAAGCTTTTCCTACCTCCCCGCTACACCTTTAGCCCTGTTACCCACGACCCCCTTAAGCCCCAGAACCCAGGCCCAAGACCTGGGCAACTTCTTTTGACTGATAAGAAGAATGCCAGAAAGAAATTTCTACCCTTCGCACGTTATTATTTTTCTTCCTTGTAACTAGAAAACCTCAAAACTTGTGCTGAGTTGCATGACCTCACTGACCATGTTGGTTAAAGCAATCTCCTTCTTAACTATGGCCAAGCTGTAGAAAAGAAAATTTCTACATGGACGTGTTCTCATGCGTGCACATATTTCAGGGTTCCAGGGACAGAAAGGGGGCAGGGGACAGGGAGGGAGCAAAGAGGATAAGACTATTTTTTTCTATTTGGCTGAATTCATCAAAAATGTCCAAACCCCATACCAAACATTCATCACTAATTAAATCCTAGCACCATAATTCAGAGAAAACAATTACAGCATTTAGAATTTTTAAAGGAACTATTATTGCTGCCTTGGCCCTTTTAAAAATTATGCTCCCCAAAGGACAAAATGTGATCCATTAATATGTATGTATTATTACTTTTTTTGTAAGGGGAAGATTGCTGATGCCTGTGAATGTGGAAGCATTTATCGGTTGCCGACAGCCTCTTGGTTGACTTGCAGTTTTAAGTGCAGTATTTTCTAGAATCTAAAAGGCTATAACATTAATTACCTTTTTGCCTTTAACTGGTGTCCTGCTAGTTTCTGTTCCATGTTCTCTTCTGGTAACTGGTTATCAAATAAAGGGCTTGGTCGGACTCAGGAGAAGTCAAAACCATTCCTGAGAAAGCCCACAAGAATTTATTCAATTGATGACAATTTCTCCCATCTTCCTTGGGTGCCAAGAATGAGTCCTTATTTTTATTTCTTCAGTTGAGGTCATCCATGTGTCAGTCCCTGAGAGAAAGGTATTCTGAATTTCTAAGTCAAATCTGTGATTCTTCTATATCGAATGTCCCCAGGTAGACTGGGATCTGATTTTTTTTTCTTTCATTTTATCGTTTTTATTTTTTGTCTTGATGATTTAACAGAGTCATTGAGAGGCGAGTTAGCTGAGTCTCATATCGAGGGTCAAAGTTGGCTCCTGTTCAGACGCACCGTGTGATTGACTTGTGTCTGCATGTGTGCAGCCACACATGTATGCATGGATGATACATATATCCATGAAAGCACAGCTCAGAAATTTCCATTCGGCTCCTGATCAGTCTATTGTCACATGCATTTGGCATTCATTATCCATGAGCCCCCGGCGCCTCTGGTCCTGTGCCCTGGCTAACAATGATTTGGTTTTATAGAGATCATATGGCAGGGAAACAGACCTTGAAAGACAGAGCTCTGAGAAGCACATTTGATGAATTTCCTATGATTTGAGTCTGGGTTTATTCTTCCCTGTGGCAGGGCAGACACCCCAGAGCACACACAGCCTGCCTGGGAGCCCAGCGAAGAGTGGAGGCTGTGACAATAAGCACACTGTTTTTTTTCTTCACACGTCTCGGGTTGCATTTCCTATCTGGGAAAAAAAGAAAAGGGAGCCTTGTAAAGGATCCAAAATCTGGGCAGGAAACCACACAGAGTGAAGGTTGCCATTGTCATTAGCAATTAATGTAACCACCACGGCTGGAAGGAGAAAGCCCTGCCAAGGCAGCGGGTGATGGGAGGAGGATGGTGGGGGGAGGGGGCTGCTCACCCCCATTCACCAGCCATGGTTGGTTGGAGGAGTGAGCAGGACATCTTCCCGGGCACTCCGGAGAGATACAACAGTACCATTTTTTTTTTTTTTAATTTTAAAACAAGGTGCCCAGAACTTGACAATGTTACAATGTTTCTGCCACCCATTTTCACTTTTTGTGCTCCATGTTTAATTCCTTAGACTCCTTGATAAGTGAATTTTTTTTCTGTCTGCATCTATTGAGATTCATTTCTTTAGCAGTATTTACTGAGTGCCTTCTATGTGCCGAGTACTCGGAGTGCTGGGCAGGAGGCTGAATTTCATATAAAATGTACTGAGTGTGTGTCTCAGGCATGCTGCTATGTATTTTCCATTCATTACCTCAGTTAGGCATCACTATAACTCTGTGAGCTAGGTTTTCTTCTTACCCCATTGTACAGATGGCATAGCTGAGACCCAGGGAGGTGAATTGACTTGTTCCAGGTCATAAAACCAGTACATGGGTTAGCTGGGATTTGAGCCCAGCTAAATTTGTCTCTTCAAACCTATGCTCTTAAACCTCCTTTTATGCCCGAAAGAAGCTAACTGTCTAGGGAAATTTCTAGTAAGTCAATCAGTGACAAGGCGGTATGGGCTAAGATGGGGGTAAGCTTAGGGTCTCTGGAAGTCCAGAGAAGAGATACCTAATATCTTGGGAGGTGCTCAGGGAAAGCTACCTGGAGGAGGTGAGTTCGACATTCTTTCTGTGTCCCAATGGTATGTGAACTTATGTTGGCCAAAGTAGTCAGTCTGGAAGGGAACATTCATGTGTTAGTATGTCTGCACCACTCACGGTATAGGTGTTGTAGTGTTCTGCAGATCTGTCTAGTCACCAGAAATGTCTGCTTCTTATGTCCTGCTCAGTGAAGTCCCAACTGGGTTGATAAGAGCTGACGCTGCCAAGGTTTCTTCTACAGTTTAGATGGATTCAATTGTTCTCCTATTCTTCCTTCCTCCTCCCTGCTGTTTCTCTTCCTCTTCATCCCTCCTCTCTCTGTCCCCATCCTCTTTCTCTTTCTTTCTAGTAGTTTAAAAAATGCCACTTTTCATTAATGTGACCAAAATGTCATCAAGTAGTTTAATGCTCTTTAATGTCCTTGTATCGTTTACGTTTTACGAACAGTGTGGAAATGAATCCCATCTGTGGGTTCAAGAACATCAAAAAAGTTGGACAGGCTATTTAGACGCACTACTTCACATTGCATTAGCGTGCACAATGTCAGGGGGCTAAGCCAAGCAGCCAAGCACGGCTTGTCCAGGCCTCAGCCCGCCCCTTCCCCAGCCTGGGAGGGACAGATCACTTACCTCGGGAACTCAATCAGTCCTGGGGTTGGGGTCTGGAAGTCTGCCCAGAGGCCCCAGGAAAAGTGTGAAGCTTAAATAAAAAATGAGAAATGATTCAGGAAAATCTCTCTCTTCCTTTCTGGTGCCAAGATTCCCCAACAATAGCTTTTTCATCACTTGGGCAAGAGGCTGGTTATGATGCTGTCTGACTTCTTCAAAAGTAATTAACTTCTCTCTGTTTCTCTTTCTTTTTCTCCCTCCTTCCTTTTGTCTTTCTTTGCCTCCCTCCCTTCCTCTCTTTCTATTTTTCTTTCTTTCTCTCTTCTATGCCCACCCCAACCCCCAACACACACCCGTTCCCCAAGGAAGAAAGTTCTGGGCCTAATATTAATCTGACAGTTTGTAAGAAGGGAACTATAAACCAAAAATTACTGGAAAGCATCAAGTTCAGGGCCAGCAGAGCTCATAGAAAAGGGGCTTTCTGAGCACCCTGAGAGAGTCTCAAAACCCAAATCAGCAGAGCGATGATTTCAGAATGACCCTTTAGCTGTAGCATCTTGGTAAAGAGTGCTGATGCAGAGTCACCCCATTTGAATTCTGGCTTCTCCACTTTCTAGAAATATGGTCTTGAGCAGGCAAACCCCCTGTGTCTGTTTCCTTGCTTGCAAAGTGAAGTTAGTAATTATATGAACCTAATTAAATGAGCTAATGGATATGAAACAGGTAGACTCGTGTCTGGCCATAGTAAGTACTCAATAAAGGTTAACAGTCAGCTGTCATTAGTAGACTTTGTTGCCCTGACCTTGCCACCTCGCCCCACCCACTCTGCGCCCCTTCAGGTTCACACTCTCAGATGGAGCCAGGTCCTTCTTCTCTCCCGGCCAAGCTCTCAGCCTGAGCACTTTCCTCACCCAACGCTGCAAGCACAGAGGTGAGGGGCTGAGGCAGGGGACCTTGACTCCGGAACATCCTGGCTTTCTTCTGGCTCTGTGGAAACCTCTTATTCTAATGCATTCCCTGGAAAGAAAGATGTGGATTTTTATTTCAGGGGGAAAAATGCTTGTATTCTTCCCCAGATGTGGGGAACAGCAAGAGTTGATTTTTAACTGTTACTCATTATGGCTGAATTAATAATCCACCACTCTGAAGGCCCTTAATTCTTTATTTTGCATTTGCTTATACGAATATCTTTCAATCCTGCATATAAACATAAGCTAATAACTCTGAATATTATTTCACAATTTTCAAGACAGGGTCATTCTGTTTTAACTTGAAGTTAAACAAACATTAGACACATTCCCTTAAAGTAATTACCAGAAGGACAATTTGCTTCCAAGTTTTTTATTGGATGTGCTTTATAAGATGTATGCCCATCAACCTGTTGGCTATTTATGCTAAAACAATTGGGAAAAGGCCAAGGGGCATTATATCTGGAGGTCCTTGGGGACTTGTGAGCACAGCTTATAGCAGACACTGTTCCAAGCTTTGTGCTCAAACTGAGGGGAAAGACACTGGATTCTAAAGACTGGCAACCCTGGCTCTAAGATCTGAACCATTGCTTTCTTGCTGTGTGTCCTTGGACAAGTCAGGCAGACTCACTCAGCCTGAATTTTTCTGTCAATGTAAATGAAGCCAGTCAGTGTGGGCCTCGTGTTGCTCCCAGTGTCCTGTGTTGTGATGTTCATTTCTCTCATCCTTCAGGCTTCAGGCCTTTCCTGACCTCCTAGCTGGGTTAATGCCAGAACCTTTCTTGACCCCTCAACTTTTTATTTTAACTCTCATAACACTGTTGTTGGCTCGTGCTATAAAATCATACTTAAGAACATAGACTTAAAACCCAAGCTACATGGATTTGAATCCCGGCTCTGTCACTTGCTGGCTGGTGGTGCCTCTGGATAAGTCACCCAACTTCCAAGGCTAAGAATGGTATCTACCTCAAAGGACTATTGAAAGATTGATTTAGTTAATATGTGTTAGGCCCTTAGTCTACCTAGCTCCTGACACATAGCCAATGCTCTGTATAAGTACATTGGCCATTATTCTCTCTTCAAGTATTTACTCTCTCTCTTTAGTACTACACTGAGGAGTGTTCTGTGAGGATGAGGACCATGTCTGCTTCTATTGCTGTAGCCCACCATTGAGCACAGTACCTGGCACCTGGAAGACTCATTATTATTTGTTGAATTGTATTGAAGAGAAAAAAGGATGTAAAAATGCTTTGTAAACCATATGCAATAACTTCTTTTTATTATTATTAGCTCTGAAAGGAGCTTATTAGATGAAATATCTTCAGGGCTCTCTCAGAATTACTGCTGCTGTTGAACATAAAAATTTTTGATCAGTTGACTAGTTGGTTTATGAATCACCCCTGTTGTCAGTCTTCTCTATGTTCAGTTCTTTTCTTCCTGGTTTGTGCTGAGTGGGTCTGCCAGAAAAAACCTTAGGGTTTGCTAATATATTCAACTCAACCGATGTTTACCGAGTGTTCTTTACAGGGCGACCCCAAGCTGGGTGAGGCTCAGACAGGAAGCAGAGCGAGACTCATTTCCATGCTCACAGTCTAGTTTGGGGAGGTAGATGTGTGAATTCAGGCCTGGCCTCTGATAGCATCCTATGCCCCTAACCACAGTAATAAATTAACACCTGACCCAACGTGGCCCTAAGTCCTACCTCAGGATTTTATATATAGTGACTGAGAGATGCAAGCTCTCTCTTTCCTTTGGAGTTAAAGGCTGGTTAAATGTAAGCCTGGACACGTCTGAAGGTCACACTTACTCTTTCCATGTTGCTTAGATCCGATCTGATGTAGCAAAGGAGAACAACCCACAAAGTGAAGTGGGGTAAGGTGTGAGATAGAACTTGGGTGTTCTTTGTTATTGCAGCAAAGCCAGCCTACTCAACTAAAATCAGTTCCATCTTCCCTAAAGCTCTTTATGGTGCCACATACCATGACCTAAGATTCCCACCCTTTGGAAAGCTTGGGGAATGAATTAAGGGAGTCCAAAGCCATGGAATGTGCAGGAATCTTAAGCAGGGCTCTGTTTGTATCTGTCTTGTTGTTGACATCCTGGTCCCTAATGAAGTCTTTTGAACATCTGTAGCATATCTGCCAAGAGCCAGTTAACTGGAAATGACATTAGTCACTGTCTCTTCCCCTTTCTCCCTTGGATTTGTACTTGGGGGACCCTCTGACACAGCTCACAGGTTCTTAGGGCCCAGACATCAAAGGGAGGGATATAGTCACCAGCAGTCCTGTGTCAAAATATTCAACATTTTTACTTGCTGGGTTAGCCTTTCTGATACTGGACCTCTTTTAGTAATTCCTCCCCTTGAGTTTGAAAGATCATAAAGCACTGATTAAGTCATAATATACTTATTTTCCCATTTCCTATTAATTCACTTTCATGTAGAATACTGATCATGTGACACTAACAACATGGAATTGATATAACTTCAGGCCAAAGAAATTTTAGTTAGGCTGGGTGGGCTTAATTACAGCAAGAGGAGAGTTTCTAGTAGGTCTTTTATTTTTAATTTACTTTCAAAAATGAACCTTTATTGTTAGACCATTAAAATAAATGAAATAGCCCAGGAATATTTATCTTTGAGCACCTTAAAAATCTGAGTTCTTCAACTGCCTTATACTCTAAATGACTGCTCACTTTAGTTAATTGGTCCTGTAGTGCACGGGGACCTAAGGTACAAGACAGTTTGCACACTCTCTGTGTGCCAGTCCTGGGCCAGGGGTTTAGTGTCTTAATACCTTTTGCTCATCTCCAAGCCCTGTGGTAGAACCATAGGAGTGGAGTGCTCCAGCAGTTCTAGGCTTTGGGATTCTTAGGGTAGCTCTTAGCTCCTGAGGATGAGGTACCACATGAGGCCAAGATCTCTAAAGACAACCCTATTGACCTTAAGAAGAGCCTAGTGCCCATCCTGACCAGACTCAGAACTCAGAAGGAGTCAGGGCACAGCTGCTCTGAAAGGGAAAGCTTGGTCTCCCTCCCAGGTTGTGTGTATGTGCATGTTTGCGCCAAGGAGTTGGTTTCCTCATAAATATTGTTTTCCTAGGGCTGTTTCTATTTCCATCAACACAAGTAACCAGGCAACTATGCTGTGACTTAATGGAAAGTAATGTTGGAAGGGACCATAAATCATCATTTTGGAGATGAAACTGTACCAGAGAGGAGCTCTTAAGTGCCAGAGGTCACACATCAAGTAGGGGAAAGTCAATATTTCTCTCAGAGCTTCTGGTTCCAAAGCCAGTGTTCTTCCAACCTCATAGAGTGGCAGGGCCAGTTGGAGCCACAGAGACTAGCTAGGCTCATTTCCTCATTGTGCATATGGGAAAACTGAGGCTCAGGGGAGAGTGTTCTTACCTAGGGTTATGATTAGTTAGTAAAAGAACCAGAGATAAAACCCAGATCTCCTAACTCCAATTCCAGTGCACCTAAAGGATTTGATTGACTCTCAGTGATGAATGGAAAATTAGAGATTCATTCATTCATTCATTCATTCAGCCAACCAATCAAACTTCATTCCTCATTAGAATTGAGGACACCTTGCCCAGAGGCCGCCTTCAGTCATATCTCATTGGCTAAAATTATACTCCATGCTAAAGCCTAGCCCATGAACTTGTCAGGGAACTAGAACTGACCTCTCTTCTGATCTCTGCTCTCCTCCCTGTATCCAACTGTTGCTTATTTAACGCCTCCTCTCGGATGTCTAGTAGGCTCCTCAAACTGAGCACTAACCGAGGGTCTAGATCTTCCCACTCAGAAGTGCTTCTCCTCTGGTGGTTTTGATTGTAGTTAATGGCTCTTATTGACTCAATTGTCAGCCCCTAAATTTGAAGTTGATCTTCACTCCTCTTTCTCTAACTCTCCCCACCAAATCCATCAGCAAATCCTTTTGGCTCTGCCTTCAAAATAGTTTCTAAATCCAACTAGTCATCACCCATCCCTGGCTGCCACCTGGTTCACTGTGCTCACTGGTCATCTGCTTCCCTTTGTGCTCTGCTTGAGTCAGCTTTCCGCATGTGGTAGAAACATAAATCAGATTGATTCACTTCCTTAGTGAAGAGCCCTCAATGATTTCCCATCACATTTAAAACAAAATCCAAAGTTCTTCCCCTGCTCACAACACTGCAGCCACACTGGCCTTCCGGCTAGTCCTCAACGTGCAGACTTATCCCTGCCCCGGGGCCCTTGCATCTGCTGTTCCCTCTGACTAGAATGCTTTCCCCCCAGAAATCTACGAGGCTGGGACGCAGTCTTCATTTATGTCTCTACTCAAATATCACCCCATCCCTGACCCTTTATCTAAAACTGCAAGCCTATTATTTCTCTTTATCATTTTGTCCCTTTCCACCTGGCTTTATTTTTCTTCACAACGCTTATCACCGCTTGGCCTGACATATTATAGAATATGTATTCATGTGTTTATTTCCTATCACCCCAACTAGAAAGAAGGCTTCATGACAGCAGAGACTGATTTTTTCATGACTTTACCATCAGTGCCTAGAACACAAAATAGATGTTGAATAATGTTTGTTGAATGAATGAATACGTGAATGTGTTTAGACCCACAAGGATCCATCCCTTGAGGATGGGGATAGACCAGTCTCTTCTAGAGAAGGATGCATATGTGAACAATGTTGGGTTCTACTAGCCCAGGAATGGATGTTGAATAGATGACAGTGTCTGCTACAACAGGCTTGTTCAGTTTCTATAATTACAGAGTCACTGAACACTTTTGGGTGAATTCAGCATGTCTCATTCTGTTTTGTTTAAGAAAGGCAGATGGCAGGAGAGTGTGTACTAGCTCACTGTGGCTTGGCCAGGGTGAGAGCACAGGGTGTCTACTCTCTAGGTCCACAGCAAAGCCAAGAAATGAATTGTGACTTCCTGGGGCAGCAGGAACTCGGGGTTGGGCTCCATTTGTTATCTCCCCTGGTGACAGGCTGGTCCCCAGTGATGTCATCTGAGCATCTGCAGGCACCTCTGCCAGGAGTCCACTAACTGGAAATGACATCAGCTACCAGCAAAGTGACTTGGGCGCCCGGCAGACACGTCCCGCTGATCCCCTGTCTGGAGCTCATCTCCTGCCTACCTGGAAGTCTTCTGGCTGGCACTTTGGCAAACAAAGAGGCATTTGAGAGGGAATTAAGTTGACTTTAAAAGATAGCCTCAAAGTGTTTCCCAACACATCGATGCTTATATTGAATTATAGGTTCTAATAAAGCTGTCAGAGCCTTGGCGCGAGAACCGAACTCAAGCTGAAGGATCCCTGGGAAATGATGAGCATTCATCTGGGCCTGGCCCAGCTGGAGGCTCACACACATGACACGACTACGAAAGAGCTGGAATTACCCATTCCAACTGCCTTGCCGATTGGCCCAAAGGGCATGCTATATAGGCTTAAAGCAGCTTTGCTGGAGTCCTCCATGTTTCATTTTATTCTGGGACTGCCCCAATACTTTCCTTTCTAAAATACTTGGGGTGGCCACCATGCCTGGGTGACAATCAGAATTTGCAGGAAAGAATAAAGTATTTAGAGCGTTTGGGCAAAAGAGATACCACAGAGCACGCCTCCTGGGACTGATCTAAGATCAGGGACTTTAGCATCTGGGATTTCATTCGAAAGACACACAGATAAGTCCCAGATCTCACATAGAGCTCTTCACACTGGGAACTTATTATACGCCAGCCCTTATACTGAGTTCTTTACATTCACGATCTTTTGAAAGCATTCAATAGTCCTGTGAGCAACTTTATATATTCATTCATTCATTCATTCATTCATTCCGACAAATAGTTTTTGAGAACCTATAATGCTAGGCCCTGAGCCAGACTCTTAGGATACAGTGGGGAACAAGACAGACACATACTGTATCCTGTCCTTTGGATTTGGTCATGTGAGCAACAATCACTAACAAGTGCAGATGCGGTTAAGAAGTCTGGGATGCTGCAGAAGGATATATTGGGGGAGTCTAAGGCTGAGGTGTCAAGGGAGGCTGCCTTGAGGAGGTGAAATTGAAACCAAAGGCTAAAGAGTAAGCCTTTGGGTTTTAAGGAAGGCAAAGGATGTGTCAGAAGAAAGGCTGCGTGAATGCCACTATATTAGTTCCCTATTGCTGTTGATAACAAATTTGTCACAGACTTGGTGGCTTAAAATAACTCAAGTTTTTCTCTTACAAGTTCTGGAGGTCAGAAGTCCAAAATCAGTTTCATTGGGTTAAAGTCAAGGTTTTGGCAGGGCTGATTCCTTCTGGATGATCCAGGGAAGAGCCTGTTCCTTGCTTCTTTCGGCTTCTGGTGGCTGCTCGCTTTCCTTGGCTTATGACCACCGCGCTCTGATCTCTGCCTCCATCCTCCCACTGTCTCTCCCTTTCTGTAATAAAATCTCTTTTGCTTCCTTCTCCTGAAGACACCCACTCCTGTGATTACGTTTAGGACCCACCCAGATAACTTAATAGTTGGCAGTGGTAGTTCTGTCAGCCATGGCTAACATTTACAGTTCATCTGCACCAGGGCCCTTAGAGTACACCAGTTTCTTTGAGATGCTAGTGATAGAAGTTCAAATCAAACTGGATTAAGAATAAAAAAGGATTGTTTTTTTTCCTCATAAAACTAACAAAATGCCAGTAGGTATTGCTTCTAAGAGTGGCTGAATCTAGGTGCTCAAGTAATTTTGAGAATTTGCCCTGTTTTGTTTCTCAGCACTACTTTTGTTTGTATTGACTTCCTTCTCAGAGTAATTTGTTTCATGGCAAGACAGCCACTGATAACTAACAGCTCCTGGCTAATATTCCATCCAAGTGAAGTAGAAAGAGCTTTTCTTTTGCAGTAGATCCAGCAAAAGGTTCAATGTGAGTCTCTCTGGACCTTCTTGAATCACATGTTCATCCTTAAATCAATACCTTAATTGGCTAGGCTAGGACCATACGTCTTCCTTGAAGCTGGGTGGGATGTGGTCACTCATCTAAACCCTGTGGAGAGTAGGAACTCCTCGAAGGTGAATTTAGATGCTGTTTTCTGAAGAAGGGAAATTGATGGTGGGCCTATGAAAACCCAGAAAATGTCCACTCTTCTCACAAACTCATTTGCTTTTCAGTCTTCGTACATCGACCTACCCGATTCCTTTCACCTGAAACATCCTCCCTTGACGTGCTACCTGTAGAAATCGCCTTCTCAGGGCCAGATTCAGTTAATTCTTTCAGGGAGCTTCCTGTATCTCAAGGACAGGCTTTATCTCTTACGCTGCCCTGTGCCACTCCATCTACATCTTTCTTTAGGCTCAAGAACTTCTGCATTACAGTTTTCTGGTCCAGTCTTTCCCACCTCTCCTGACTGGGCAATGCCTGAGTAGGGACTAGGACATTTGCATGGAAGTTTCTTCCCTGGACCAGGCACAGAAGAGAAACTCACATGATATTTGCAAAACCAATGATTGGCCCTGATATTATTGTGAGAAAAGTTATTTCAAAAACCCAATAATAATACTTCAGTAATGAGTTGAATTAAGGTATTTCATTACTGCTCATGCCTTTCTGCTGCCTTTTCTGTACCCCAGGACCCCCTCTCAGGCATGCCTACTTCATAAAATTAAGGACCCTTCAAGCTGGGAGAGACCTCAGGGAGCACACATTTAAGACATAGAGTTAGCCTAGACCTGAATATCTTGACAATCTGTTCAGTAGTCTTCCCATTCTGACCCATTTTTCTTTTATTGAGTATTTGTCCTCATTACAACCTTTTAAATAAGATATAGCAGGTCCTCGAATAACATCATTTCGTTCAACGTTATTTTGTTCTAATGTTGATTAGATGCCATAGAAACTTAATTCTTATTCTCATGTAGCACATGGTAAGGTGGTTTCGTTATACATCATTTCACTTTAAGTTACCAAACCTTATCAACGATGTTAAGGTTTGGCAACTTAAATGGACTTACTGTGTTATTCTTCCATTGTGTATGTGGAAACTGAGGCTCAGGAAAATTAAATGGTTTGCCTTACTCCAAGTTTCCTTTTTGTAATCCTGCCTTTTATATTCCTCTCATTTGATCTACTTAATATGTTGCATCTTTTACTTTAATTTTATTTCCTTCTATTATGTTAAAAGTGTTTAGATGAGCCACCTGGAAACTGTTTTGTAAGGAGGTGATACAGAGTAACTCACACGAGGACATGCAGACCTGGAGCTGAGGTCTCAGCCACTCCATGACCTGGGTTCCTTTGACTTCCTGCTGCCAGAAGGTCCCCACACACTGGAGCTAAGAGTGGAGGTCCCCTGGAGAAGGGCAGGAGGGTAGGGTTACACTTGGAGCTGAAAAACAATATGATTCACTTCCCATCAACGCTCAGATGCCTCTTTCTTTCCCCACTAGACATGAGCTCATGGAATTCTGTTTCACGTTCCTTTCGATAGATTTTCCTTTTCCTGGAGTAAGGTTAAATGGAACCATCACAGGGACGCATTCATCAAGAGCAGCCATTGGATAGTAATAGGATAATTGTGCGGGCCCTGGTACCACAGAGATGATAACTAGCATTGCTTTAAGAATGCGCAGAGGCCACATTTATGTTTTAGGGCAGTGCCTTTGAAAACTTTGGCATAGGTCCCCAGCGCTGTTTTCCTTCGCGCAGCGTGATGTGAGAACACTGTTACAGTGTGTGCCTTGTTTAAGCACAAGCCAGGCACTGTGCGATCTGGGAGGTGGATTATGTCCCAGAGGATGGCGGAAAGCCTCGGCAGGAATAGGATTTAGTTCCTCCAGGCTCAGGCTCAGTGTATATACATATATATTATGATAATATGTGTTGCCCACAAACTCTGTGGTTATCATACCAATGTAAGGAGCAGCTGGATGTGGAGGAACAAGCAAATGTTTTGATTATTCATATTCTTGGTCTTGACATTAAAAGCCCTCTGCATTTTGGTAGTCTTCGTTTCCACTACTGGCTTGTATATACCTTAAATCAAAAGGGCAAAGACATTTCATTCTATGTACCAATTGTGATCACTTAGAGTGGCTGCTTGGAACACTGTGTTGAGAAGGATCCTGAGGCCACATGTTGAGTCAGCAGCATAAAGCTCTGTGATTGATTAGTGAGGTCTGCCATAGGTGAGGGCGGGGAGTTAGCAGCACACACTTGTCTGCCATCCCCTAGCTCTGCTCTGCACATTTGCTTTACTGGGTAAATTACTATTTAGTACCTCCATGCTTTCTCCCATTTTCTTCCCATTTGTTAGGGATTCTTTTGTTTGTGTGAATATCTGTTAATATTCTTTATGGATCATTGCAAACTGCAATCTTTCTATAAAGCTATTATTTAGTCCTTTAGTCTTAAGCAAGCATATTTTTCTTTCTTCGCCATTCCTTTAGCATTTGGTAGCACTCTTAGTTATGTGCAATTTTTTAGCTTGAACTGGAGAGTTAAGTATATGTGCAACTTTCTTTCTCCTACAGGACTGTAAACCCTTTGATAGTATAACTCAAATCTCTTTTATCTTTCTATCCAGTTGCTAAAAGAAAGGCTAGAATCCTAGAATAGGTCTTAGTTCCTTTGGTCTAGTCTCTACATTTTACAGATGGGAAGACTGAGACTTAGGCGAGTTTTGGAAAGTTGCCTAATGTCACGGCAAAAATTAGGAACGTTGGTTCTGATTCCAGTCTTCAAATTCCTGGAATGTTAGAGTTGGAAGGATTCTCCACAGCTGCTTGGCTTAGCTCTGGGAGCCAGGAAGCTCTGAGTGAAAGGACAGCTTATCTTTGCCTGCTGCTTCCTTATTCTGGGCTTTGAAGTTCTCGTTTCATTGTGATTGCCTTGTGGTCGATATGACTTTATTGTGGACCATGACAAATTCGTTGTAGAAATAAGCTAGGAGGGACTAGTGTACAAATAAAAATAAATTGGTCCCTTCTATTCATTCATTCATCTCTGGAAAATTATTTATATTATTCTATGTCCTAGGAATACAGTAGGGTACAAAACAGACAAAAGTCATGCTCTTTGGGAGTTTCAATTCCAGGAATGTGTAGTTTTTCTCTCTGTGTGTGTTTTTGGTTCTACTTGTATTAACTCATTAAATTCTCACAAACCACATGTGATAGTTAATATAATTATCTTCATTTTGCAGATGAAAAAATAAGGCCTAAAGAAGTTAAGTAATTTGTTCAGTGTTGCACAGCTAGAAAGTAATGGAGGCAAGAATTGAACTCAAGTACTCTGATTATTTACAGACAGAAAATTGAGACTCAGAGAGGGAAGGTCACTAAGCCAAGGGCACACAGACGATTAAGGGGCAATGCTGGGCTATTTGATTCTCATATCAGGTTTTTTTCAGGTCACCAGTCTGCCTTTCTTTCTCAAGCTGTTGGAAGGAATAGAATCGACAGAAATGATAGATACGATGGCCAGGTAACATCTGAGAACACAAATTTCTCTTGCAGGATGGACACAGGCTGTTTGTTTCTCACCCTGGTGAGATGGTGGGAGGGTGGGGATCAGACTTCCAACACACCACATATTACCCTAATTGGCTCAAAGGCCATGATTGTATCAAGTTCCAGAAATTATGAGTGAACCAAACAGTTAGGCCACCGCAGCTGGCTGGCAAATTATTGGCTCAAGTGTTGTAATTATTAAATGTAGGAGAGAGAGAGAGAGAGAGAGAGAGAGAGAGAGAGAGAGAGAGAGAGCACGAGAAACTCAGACACTTACTCCAGGATAATTGATCCAAAAATTATGGGTTCCAAGAAGGCCAACACTTGCTTAAATTTAGATTTGGACTCGACTCCTGTCACACGCACACAAATGACTACTGTTTCCTGGACACCCACTCAGCACACACAATCAGTCCCTCAGCTTTGCCAGCCCGCAGGAACAAAAGGGATTTTGATTCTGATTATTTTTAAACTTTAATGACAAATCCTTTCCTTCTCCACATTAAAAAATAAAGGCTGTGCATAGTACCATTAAGGGACTGCTTGCTGCTGCCTGATTCTCGGAGGCACTTACGTTGTTTAAATTTTAATTTCCGGGTTGAAATTTTTATTGAAAACATCACTATCTTTCTAAACAACAAAAAAAGTTTCTTCTCTTGTCATTGTACTGGTGTGTTTTTTCACCTGCTCTCACCGTTCCTCCACAGGAGACTTTCTTGCCTCTCCAGGGCTCTGTGGCTCCTGGAAACTTGGCCCTGTAATCGGAATTTGCAATTCCTGCCCTGCAGGAAAGGTCTTTAGCAATTTTTTTTTTCCTTTTGTAAATGTGAGTTTTTCTTAAGGCATGCTGAGGACTTGAATCTGCAAATCCTTGACTACACAAGGACAAAGTCTCTCTAACTGGAATAATGGGGATGAGAATAATGATGATATAATAACGATAAGGACGAAACCCCACTAACTGTACTTCCGGTGTGCCAGGCCCAGTTCCATTTACTTTTCCTTCATTGTCACCTACATCCTTCGACATCCTACAGAGAAGCCAGTTTTACCTCATTTTACAGAAGAGGAGATAGGTTCTGAGAAATCATTGCATCGGGCAAGGTGAGATGTAATTATCATTCCAGAATAATGCCCGAAGTGACAGACACCAGCACTAGGAAGTCAGATGTAAAGGGTATAGAGAGATCTGAAAAGAGACTTCTTTTACTTAGATGCTGGGATAAACCAGGAAGTCTTCATGGCAAAGAGGGCATTTGGGCTAATTGTGGGAAGCCGAGTAGGATTTTGACATGCAGAGAAAAGGCCAGAAAATGTACTTCATAAAGACAAGAAGATGGGAAATGTGTTTGGGAATAACTGGGTTGGCCCAGGGGGGAAGATGAGGAGCGGAGTTAAAGACGAGGTTTAGGGATGCAGTCGTCAGTTCTTGGAGGGCCTTAAATATCAGAACAATGGTGTTGGTCTTTTTCTATGAGCAGGGAAGTTATTCAAGGGTTTTAATCAAGGGAGTAACCACATTGGAACTGCAATTTTGAAAGATCACTCTAGCAAAGGGTGAATGAGAAATTGGAAGAAAAGACAAGAGGCAGGGAGACCTGAGGATGGCTGTTGGAATAGTTTTCTCAGCCCTATTTCTCATCTTGCCATGTTCTTGTTGATGGGCCTTGGGTCCCAGCCCTCCACCTTGGACTCTCAGGTTGCCCACTGGTCCCAGCCTGCCCTGAGATAGCTCTCTG
This sequence comes from Pteropus vampyrus, assembly GCF_000151845.1. NCBI lineage: Eukaryota > Metazoa > Chordata > Mammalia > Chiroptera > Pteropodidae > Pteropus > Pteropus vampyrus. The sequence goes on from NW_011889115.1 coordinate 1,902,813, forward strand.
CTGCCCCCACCTGGCCCAGGCAGCCTCTGCTACAGTTCACTTGTAGGGCCTGGCCCAGAAGATCAAACATACGTGTTAACATAACTACAAATCATGTATCTGCTACTACTAGTAACCAAGATTCAGAGCACATAATATAGGCCAGGCACTGTTCATGTCTTTTACATGTATTAAGTACTTAGCTCTCATAGGAATTCGATGAGGCGGCTACTGTTATTACTTTTATTTCACAAGTAAGGAGAGTGAGGCATAAATCTATTCTATTCCCAGCATGGTAAGATGTGAGAGTTTTATCAAAAGGCTGCCTACGGTCTGGGATTCCTGCATTAGACTCACTTCTGTCCAGATCCTGTAGAAAGATCGGGTCAGAGGCCCAATAGGGTACCTGCTCATGAGGTGAGATGGCTGCTTCAGAGAGGTGACCTATGCTAGAAAGGGCATGAGGGCTGGAGGTGGGGAGGGGAGACAATAATCATGTCCGCTATTATTACAGTTGAGAACTGGGGCCAACAGGAGAGACAGAACTTTACATGGGCAATGGAGGCAGGGGACCTGGGAGAAAGAAACAGAAAAAGCAGAAAGGAACGTGGGGGACACCAGAGCAAGGCTTCAGGCCCCCCGTGTGACTGGCATGGGAGTTTGGGCTGGCTTTGTGTGTTTGTTCATTTCCTTACACAGACAAGGTTCTTACTGCTCAAAGTAATCTTTCAGAATTGACATTATTTGGGGGTTAAGGTTCTGACTCTTAGGAGATTCCTGTCAATAAAACCCACTGGCATCTTTGAAGCTGAGAGCAGGGCCCTGAGGAGGACGGAGACAGACAGGGTAGTTTTTAATGGAAAGATGCAGGGCAGGGCACAGCTGGCAGTCAGCAGGAGGGAGCAGGCCCAGAGAGGTGTGCAGGAGCCAAATGCTAACTTCTCTCACTTCCCAGTTTTGCCTGGGGCCAGCCCTGGGCACAATGATAATATTTCTATAAAACAATTCTCAGGGAGGCTGGTGTGAAAAGGCGAAGAGCACCTTTCCACAGTTAAGTACATCCTGCCAAGTTAAAGACCTCTCTGGGATTAGCTGAGGTTGTGAACATGTTTCAAGTATACATGAAGGATCAGACTGTGTGGGTGAGAGTGAAAGCTGGGAACATGTGTATGTGTGCATTCTCAGTGTCACATCTTCCTTGTGTCCAGTATGCCACCTCACTTCCCCAACCACTTACTGTCTTCTGGCTGAGGGTGAAATGTAGTAGCAGCTGAGCCCCTCTCAGACAGACTAATGAAAGGATGTGAATAAGAGTGGGAAAGGAACCATTCAGGGAGTGTTACTCAGATTATTGTTGGCAAGAGAGACCATCTTAAGACAAGAGAGGTTTATTGTAAGGATGTGTGTAGAACAGAACTGGAACTTATGCTTAAAACCAAGATAGACTATGGATCTACTTCTCTCTCGGCCTCTCTTTCATGGGCTACGAGGTCCTATGTTCACAGCATCCATGCTTCCATCTGCTCCAATCAAATCTCAAGATCAAGTGGATAATTGTGTCTGTATGCTGCAGCCTAAATTGTGGAGGGAGTTCGTGTGATTGTCTTAGCTAATTACTGGGGTCCCTTTGGAGAGTGTCCTTCATAACAGCCTCTTGTGGGTACTCTCTGGCCAATGGACAGGTCATCTCGGGTGGAATGTTTTCCTGTGAGCCAATCACTAGCCACTTAGCACTAAGAATAGCTTATAGGGGCTTCCCTCAGCAGAAATGCAGATAGGTTGTTTGTGGACTGGAGAGAGTATAGAAACTCAAGCACTATAAAAACATATGGAAGACAGAGAGGCATCTGATTTTGGTCTACATGCAAGTCATCCTAGGACTAAGAGAAGGAGTGAGGGAATGTAGAAGCCAGAAGGACGTGTGTGGAAACAAAAAAATATATTCTGGAACCACAAAAGTCAGAGCTGAAACATACCTTAAAGAGAACCTGGTCAAATGTTTCTATGTAACAAATGAGGAAACTGAGCATTGAAGAAGGAAACTGACATTGGGATTATAAATCAGCTCTTCCTTCATTTCTAGTCTCTCTTATCTCCTCCAAGCCACCTGTCTAGGAGAAGAGATTTCTCAAAGCAGACAATTTAATGGGTCAGCCAACCTCTTTATGCATGAAGGACAGGTCTGTTCCGTTATTGGGATTCACTGAGAAACGCTTAAGTAAAGACCTTGTTAAGGAAGGACACTTGAAGTACATAAGATTAGGAGTTAAATGTATAAAGATCAAACAACAGAAATGAAAGAAAAGTTAAAATTAAATTTTGATTAAATATCTGAATTAGGAATGGCTTTATAATCTTAAAACCAATACAAGTACCAAAGGGAAAAATTGATATATTTGACTACATAGAAATATAATACTTCTATATGTGAAAATTAACATAAACAAATTAAAGTGGAAAAACTGGGAAAATTGGCACAAATGTCAAAGGATTAATATCTTTACTGTCGTATGGAGGTTTCATAAAAATTGATAAGAAAAACACTAAGTTCTTAATGGATAATGGGAAATAGATATGAACATGCATAAAAAAGGAAATATATGATTAATAAACATTTGAACAAAGTATCTGCTCTATTTTTCAGAGCAATGAAAATTAAAACAGCAACAAAATGGCCCCCCAACCCCCGTTTTTGCTATCCAAATTAGTAAAGATTACGAACATTGCCTCATGCAGGTACGATGTTGAAATAGCCACCCTCCCACTCTGAGGAGAGGGGTTTACAACGAAACACTCATTTTTGAAAATAATTTGGAAATAAGTATCTGTGAATTTATCATAAGGAAATAACCTAGAATTCAAAGATATTTGTTAAAGTATTATTTATCACGATGAGTAATTAGGAAAACCTGTTGTACCACCACAGAATGATGAAATCGACCATGGTTCCTCTATATGCAAGAATGTACAGCTGTTAGAGTATTTTCAACAAACTGTGGAAATGCTAACATCATGGTGTTAAGTCAAACCTGTGTGCACACAGTGTGAATATAACTGTGTACAAAAGAAGGCAGAGCAGAAAAGCATGCATTCTAAAATGTAAGGGACATTCTATTTTTATTTTAGTTTAGTTTAGTTTTTTGCTTTTCTTTAGTGAAAATCAATCAACGTGTATTATTCTTATAAACAAAATAAATCAGGAAAAAAGTAGGTGTGGGAATTCATTTGAACTTGAGTGCAGCAAATGAAAGGGATTCAGAGAGAGAGAGAGGGAGGAAATGTTGGGAGGTGCAGAGTTCTGGGTCTCCCAGGGTGTGTCAGCCTTGCAATTTGAGAGGAACTGATCCCACCCCCAACTCTGGGGATGGTCCCTGATTGGTGTAAATCAATCAATAGAACCCCTTCTCCCTACCTTGTTACAGGTCGGTTTTGGTAAACCAGGCTCAAGCCAAAAGACTTGTAGTTATCCTGGGGCCCCAGTAGAGTGAAGCAAAGCAATTTGAATTGATGTGCATGGGATCTCCTCTCTCTGAGGAAGCCCAAGGCCCCAGTTGCTGCTGGCTGCCATCCTGCAACCCTGAGGGCAGCCAACCTGCAAGCAACGCCAATACCAAAAGGAGGGTAGAAGCTGGAGGATGGCAGAGGAACGATGTTGCCACGCCCCTCTCAGAGTGTTTCTATTATGTGGGCTTATGATACATTAAGTTGGTTTGAGGTTTGTGGTTTACTTTTTATAATATTACTTAAACTGCAAGAATTCCTAATACAGGGAGACATCAGAGCTTGCTTCTTATAGCCAGATTATACCAGAAATAGAAAGGAATGTAGGAAAAGTGAGGGCATATGCCTGATTTCACTA
>NW_011889115.1:1906700-1917340 GCF_000151845.1 Pteropus vampyrus
CATGAAGGACAGGTCTGTTCCGTTATTGGGATTCACTGAGAAACGCTTAAGTAAAGACCTTGTTAAGGAAGGACACTTGAAGTACATAAGATTAGGAGTTAAATGTATAAAGATCAAACAACAGAAATGAAAGAAAAGTTAAAATTAAATTTTGATTAAATATCTGAATTAGGAATGGCTTTATAATCTTAAAACCAATACAAGTACCAAAGGGAAAAATTGATATATTTGACTACATAGAAATATAATACTTCTATATGTGAAAATTAACATAAACAAATTAAAGTGGAAAAACTGGGAAAATTGGCACAAATGTCAAAGGATTAATATCTTTACTGTCGTATGGAGGTTTCATAAAAATTGATAAGAAAAACACTAAGTTCTTAATGGATAATGGGAAATAGATATGAACATGCATAAAAAAGGAAATATATGATTAATAAACATTTGAACAAAGTATCTGCTCTATTTTTCAGAGCAATGAAAATTAAAACAGCAACAAAATGGCCCCCCAACCCCCGTTTTTGCTATCCAAATTAGTAAAGATTACGAACATTGCCTCATGCAGGTACGATGTTGAAATAGCCACCCTCCCACTCTGAGGAGAGGGGTTTACAACGAAACACTCATTTTTGAAAATAATTTGGAAATAAGTATCTGTGAATTTATCATAAGGAAATAACCTAGAATTCAAAGATATTTGTTAAAGTATTATTTATCACGATGAGTAATTAGGAAAACCTGTTGTACCACCACAGAATGATGAAATCGACCATGGTTCCTCTATATGCAAGAATGTACAGCTGTTAGAGTATTTTCAACAAACTGTGGAAATGCTAACATCATGGTGTTAAGTCAAACCTGTGTGCACACAGTGTGAATATAACTGTGTACAAAAGAAGGCAGAGCAGAAAAGCATGCATTCTAAAATGTAAGGGACATTCTATTTTTATTTTAGTTTAGTTTAGTTTTTTGCTTTTCTTTAGTGAAAATCAATCAACGTGTATTATTCTTATAAACAAAATAAATCAGGAAAAAAGTAGGTGTGGGAATTCATTTGAACTTGAGTGCAGCAAATGAAAGGGATTCAGAGAGAGAGAGAGGGAGGAAATGTTGGGAGGTGCAGAGTTCTGGGTCTCCCAGGGTGTGTCAGCCTTGCAATTTGAGAGGAACTGATCCCACCCCCAACTCTGGGGATGGTCCCTGATTGGTGTAAATCAATCAATAGAACCCCTTCTCCCTACCTTGTTACAGGTCGGTTTTGGTAAACCAGGCTCAAGCCAAAAGACTTGTAGTTATCCTGGGGCCCCAGTAGAGTGAAGCAAAGCAATTTGAATTGATGTGCATGGGATCTCCTCTCTCTGAGGAAGCCCAAGGCCCCAGTTGCTGCTGGCTGCCATCCTGCAACCCTGAGGGCAGCCAACCTGCAAGCAACGCCAATACCAAAAGGAGGGTAGAAGCTGGAGGATGGCAGAGGAACGATGTTGCCACGCCCCTCTCAGAGTGTTTCTATTATGTGGGCTTATGATACATTAAGTTGGTTTGAGGTTTGTGGTTTACTTTTTATAATATTACTTAAACTGCAAGAATTCCTAATACAGGGAGACATCAGAGCTTGCTTCTTATAGCCAGATTATACCAGAAATAGAAAGGAATGTAGGAAAAGTGAGGGCATATGCCTGATTTCACTATAGAGAGAAAAGAACCTGGGAAAGAGGCTTAGAAGCCAAGATGAGTGAGTCCTGGAAACATGCAATGTAGGAAAGGTAGACGTGCCCCAAAGAGGAAAGCTCTTTAGAAGTGATGATCCCCACAATCCAAACTCAGCCTATCACATGTCATCTGTCTCCCCTTATCATCCTGATGGTCCTGCAAAATCACACAGACTGGAGGAAGAAAGAATGATGTCTCCCCAGAGGGATGTTTATGTTCTCTTTTGACATGCTAACCAGATTCTAGATGGTCTCTGAGAATTGGGATGTGTTCTGCGGGCCATCTGCATGAACACTGATGCCACCAAACACATACTACCTTGCAACATGTGCCAGTGTCTATGCTCCACTGATGACTGATTCGAGCAGAGATCTCCCAGTTAGGGGTGAAGGCAGGGAAAGTTTTGCAAGATCTATGTTGTCCCTGATTTTGGATTTGAAACAGAAAATCCTTAGCTTTAGATTTGAGGAAGAAAATCTTCATTTCATCTAAGCAATTCTCACTTTGAAATTAAATACGAGTTGCTGCCCAGATTTTGCTGAAGAGTTGAAAACACACACACACACACACACTCTCTCTCTCACACACACACACCCCCCACCCCAAAACACTAAAACAGTGATTTTTGTATTTGATACTAAGGTTTCCGGAAGATCTCTGTGTACCTGGAGGGTTTTCTCATTCTACTCAGTCACCTAAATGAATTCAACCATTCATTTATTTATTTATTTTACTATAGGCCATCCATGATGCTAGGGTGGAGAATATACGAATAAATAAAATAATAAATATATTTATTTAATCTTTCCAATATGCTAGCACCATAGTAAGTGGTTGCATTGTTTTATTTATTGCAGTGGTCTCCAACCTTTTGGCACCAGAAACCGGTGCTCCTGTGAGAATCTAATGCCTGATGATCTGAGGAGGAGCTGAGGTGGGGATGCTAGCGCTGGGAAGTGGCTGCAAATACAAATGAAGCTTTGCTCCCTTGCCTGCCTCTCACCTCCTGCTGCCTGGTTCCTAACAGGCCACGGACCTGTACTGGTCCAGGGCCTGGAGGTTAGAGGCCCTTGATTTATTGCATTTTATCCACTGAAACAAACCTATAGCTCAGCATTATTATTTCATTCTAGTTCTACAGGTGAAGAAACTAAAAATTCAGTAGCTAACTTACCCAAGGTTATATAGCCTCCAAGAGGTAAAACCAGTGTTCAAACCAAGAACTGACCCTATGCCAAGGGGAAGACTGAAACTCAAATAATGAGTTAAATTCTCATGGGATCATATGTATATGGCACTGGGGAAACGGAGAAGGTGGCTACTAATTCTGAAATGGGAAAGGCTTGAAAGAAAAATGGTCATTTGAGCTAGATCTTGACAAATATGGAGAAAAATAGTATGGCACAGGAGAGGAAGTATATTCCTATCAGAGAGCAGAGCTGAGCAAAGATGTGGAGATGAATGAGCATGATGTGCCTGCTGCTGGGGAACACTGCAAGTTCAGTGTGACTGGAAAAACTAGTTCAGTGGGGTAGCGACAGGAAAAGGATGATGAGAAAGTCTTTATTTGCTAAGCTAAGAAGTTTGAACTTGACCTTGCAGGAAAGTGGAGCCAACAGAGGTTTTTCAGCCTGAGGGCAACATGATTGGATTTGTGATTTTAGAATGATCTCGTTGGTAGCCAGTGGGGATTATGTATGGAAACTTGTTGGGGAGGACTTGGTAAACTCCAGACAGAGAAATGAAAAGAACTTGAGTCATTCCAGCTTCTACCTCACAATCATTAGAAACTAGTCTCAATTTGGAGTTTTTTGTTTTGTTTTGTTTTTTTAGAGTTGTGACTACAAATGGAGCAATGTAATATTATAAAGAGGGCTTTAGTGTCAGACCCTCCTGCTTTCAAATCCTGGCTCTACCTATTACCTAGTAATGTGTGACCATCAAACCTTGCTTTTCTCATGTATAAACTAGTAATAAGGCCTGACTCATAGGACATTGGAGGATTAAGTGCAGTAATTTATGTAAAGTGCCTAGCATAAGGAAATTCAATAAATGATTGTTCCATTTCCTACCCCTTCATACTGAAGAATGACAGATTGGTACCAAAAGATTAGTTAGAAGACCTGCCACATACTGACAATTTCCAAGATTAAGTGAAACATTTAGCCTTCTGATTCTATTTTTTTTTACTATATTGATCTACTAAATTGATTATTTTTCTACCACTTGAGCTATATTAGTCAGTATAGACTAGGATATGCTACAGTAACAAATTAATTTTGGAATCACAATGGCTTAATAACATAATAGTTTATTTTCACTCATTTTACATGATCAACACCAGTCATCGGGGGCATTTACTCCACGTAGTCAGGGACTCAAATTGACAAAGGCCCTACAGTCTTATAACTGCACATTCTGAAATGCAATATCTCCAAAGGTCTTGCAGAAATGGAAGAGAGAGAGAGATGGAGGATGTACACAGGCTTTCAACTGCCTTTAATCAGAAGTGACACGTGTCACTTTGACTCGTGGTCTCTTGTTTTGAGCTAGCTACATGGCCCAAGCCTAACTTCAAAAGAAGCTGGGAAATATAAAAAAGGACATGGATATTTGGAGAGCACTAATTGCTCTGTTACGCTAGTGATAGCCATATCAATTTTTTTAAAGTGTATTTTCTTCTGGTTAGTCTCAAGTTATCCTTGACAAATGAAGTCAGTCATCCTTTTGTTAGTTCTCATCACAGTCCTTTGCCTCAGAGTAACTCACCATGGAAAGTTCTCTCACAATCTGTACTGTATGACTCTTCAAATAACAGGGCTAGAAGAATCTCAGAAAGAACTTCCAGGTCAAATTTTGCATGGAAATTGGATGTCCTGAATTGGTAAGTGACCCACTAAAGCATAAATTTTTGTTTTGACTCTTTATGCTTTAATAAGAGAGTGACATGAAAGCTTCCATCAGTGTTCGGCATAGGGTAGACCAAAGTATAGATGGTGGGCTCATGGAAGATAGTCCCCTTTCCTCTGGCCCACATAAACTCTGTAGGTAAATAGGCCTTTTTGTCTTTCTAAATGACTATTTCTTCAATTTAGGAACCCAATATATCTGTACCAGAATCATATATGGTGTGAGTCCTACCTGAGGTATACTGAATATACAAAAAGGGCTCAGAAATTTTTAACAATGCTTAGTCTTACTTTGAAGGAAAATTAGATCCATCTGCGCATTACGGTTCATTCATGGGCGCAACATCTCGGGCTAGGCAGGATGAAGGTGGAATGGCTGTGTGCAATTGCAAAGACTGAGCTCAAAGAGTTACCACCTACAGGATTTATTGAAGAATAGCTCCCTGGGTTAAGGTAGTCCTGTGGGAGCGGAGTCACCCAGGGTCCTCCCTTCTTTGGAGGATCATATTACTCTGTGCCAGAGATGAAATAAACCAGACATTGTTCCACATTCACTGATCGTGCCAATGACAAGGAAGTGGGCCAATGCTCTACAGTGGCACCATGTGGCAGGGAGAAGCTTTGCCAGCAAGGATGGCAGCTAATGAGCAGACAATAGAGCTCTTGTTCAGAGTGGGTGTTCTGTAGAATCCTTTAGACCAGAGCCCTTGTGGTTCTCAGATAATTGGAAGGTAGAGTGCTGAAGTGCATGGCGCTGAATACATTATATATCTGGTGGCTAGAAGCTCTAGCTTATTTGAAATTGAATTTGGAAAAATGGATGAGATATGAACAAACCTGGCCCTGAGAGTTACAATTGGATGCGATTGGAGCAATGGCATCAGAGATTCCAAATTAATACAGATAAACTCATTTGGTATATCTGATGCCCTGTTCAAATCTGCCCCCATAGGCTTCCATAAATCACCAGGGTCAAGTCTTGGTTCAAGCAACTTTGTTTACACAGTTCTCATTCCTCCATATCAGACATGGGAAACCATGTACATGAAATTGGGTATATGAGCATAGTGTGTGAAAATCATTTAACCTCTCTGAGCCTAATTCCATTATCTGTAAAGTGAACATTCTTATAACTATCTCATGGGATTTAGCAATGTAATATTGTGCCTCTTAGAGGCCTTAAACAATTTTTGATTTCCTCCTTCCTTTTTAGGTTCACCCTTGTCCATGGGGAATGCTGACACAGGAAGCTAGGAAACGGAAACCACAGGACTCTCATTTCAGTCTTGCCAGCCCACCTGGGTGCTTGGCAAATGCCTCAGTACTTGACATAGCTAATTCTGAAAGTCAGATACTATGATAAAGAAACGTTGGAGGAAAAACTATTGACCTATTTCCTGGAGAAAGGAAAAAAATTCTGCCAAAACAAAGATGTTTTCAGAGAGTGGGTTGGTTTTGATAAATAATTAACTTGGGCTGGTTTCATTGTGTCTGGAGGAGTAATTACAACAGCATGTTCACGCCCCTGGAGTTCTGTTGTCACATTTTCCACGATAAAAATCTCCTTTGAAAAAATGTGTTCAGAAACTTGGCTATAAAACAGTGTTCTGGTCTGAAAAATGCCATGAAAACTTTCACAGTTTATGGGCAACATTTTTAATTGAATTAAAAGATGCTCTTGTTTCCAAGTGGCCTCAGTTAAACCAAAGCAAATGAAATTGTATTGCGTTGGGAAGCATTTCATTGCCACCAAAGTAAAAAACAAAAACAAAAACAGAACGAAACAAAAAAAACAAATCTTATTACCCTATTGAGAATATTGATCCACTCAGCAGTGTTTGAGTACACTGTTACCCCAACATATATCTTTTTCCGTGCTAGGTGCTGGGGCTGGTTGGCAGGTAGATGTAGCAGGAGCTTTCATCTGATGTTGAGCTCACAATCTAACCAAAGAGATGATAGCTGAAAGAGTTTTAAGTTCAAGATATTGATTTGAAATTAAGCTCCTCCACTAACAAAACCTAGTGGTCTCAAGTCCCCTTTCTGTAAAACGAGGTAATTGGATTATATGGTAAATAGATTTGACTTCTTAGGCCAACTCTGTGGTGTCTCCTATAATGAGTAGCGTTCTGAAGTCATGTTCATGCTTTGTGGGAAATAATGCTATGGAAGAACAAAAGAATGCTTAAACTATTCTGCATGAGACAATGGGAGGTAGGGACAAAAGGAGGAGGGGAAGGAAGAAGTATAAGAGAGGAATTAAAAAGATGGTGTGGCAGAAACAATGCTGTGTTTTCAAAAACTTTTCATTTTCCTTCTGGGACCACTTATTGCTCTATTCCCCAGCTTCCTCTACAGTTGCGTGGGGCCATATGACTAAGTTTTGGCCAATGGAATGTGGACAGAAATAACATATGTCACTTCCAGCCTTGGCCCCTGAGACATCCTGCATGGTTCTCCATACCCAAATATTCACACTCGTTTCCTTGTCTCCCAGTTGGATGCAGAAGATCTAAAGGAGAACTCTGAGATGGAACCACTAGAGAAAAGATTTGATTCTTGGATCATGACATAAGACTTTCCTTTAAATGCCTAACTGAATTATGATATGGATAAGAAATACATTTTTAAAAGTCCACCGAGATAATGGGACTGTTTGTCACAGCATTTAGCCTATTCTGACTAATAGCGACTGTGAGAAGCAGGAAACCATGTGGAGAGTGGCCAGGGGATACCCCTAATGGTGGAATGGTAGGAGTGATTTTTGGTATCAGCATGCCTCATAGCAAATTTGAAGTCATCAACCCAGCCATGATGGAAATAGTCCTTCATCTCAACCTTACCTCTAATTCATCGGTTCTTCCTGAGAATCAGTTTTTAGTTAAATTTCGTAAAGAGGATAAATGTCATATCAGAGTTGATTCAAAAAAGAGAACACACTTAAGGCAATTTTAATCCAAATAGATAAGTCTACTGAGATTTTGCAATAGACTCACATAAGACATGAAATGATATTTTGACCTATTTTTATCTAGGTTGTAAGGGGGCAATGAGACTTTAGCTGACCTCAGGGTTACTAGGACTTAAGTCCCAAAGCAAACCAGCAATCTAGCCAGCACTGAAGTGCTGGTCTCCCTCCAGGCCCTGCCCGACTCCCATCCTGGCTCCTGTTTTGCCACTTTTTCTCCGCTTTTTCATGATCACTCAGACCACAAAAATGCCATGCTCTAGGCAACCTTGTCTGTCAAGAAATCCAAAGGCCCTCTATCTTTTAGTGACAGGGTTAGAGTTGGACTCCAGATTTTGGATAAGTGAAATAAGATGAGACCTTTGTGGAGCAGGGCATCCTGGTCTTCAGCCTTGGGGACAGAGCTGCTTATAAATCAGGAGTGGGTTCTGTGAAATTGCTAGGGTAGTTATTTGTCTATTTCCTTAAACTGTATTTAGATAAGATTGGATTAGCTGTGATTAATCCCCAATAAATCAATACCAAAGGACAGTGGAATAATTTTCATTGGATCAAGTTTCTCCATGACTTTCAAATAATACATATATTTAGATGTGAATTTCAGGTTCTGAGTCTTCCCTTTTATTATTATTTGGTGACTGATGCCAAGTAAATGTGTTCACTTTTCAGGCCAATGGCTGAAATTTGAACCGTTGTTTTCTCTTTGGGATTTTTTGTCAGACTCCTGAAATTCTGAGTTGTGGATTCAAGATTTATCCTCTGTGTTATTTGTTCACAGTTTGTGTGCTCTCAGATCCAGGATGATTTAGTTACAGATTAGAACCTAACATCTTCTTGCCCCTCCAACCCCTCCCTGGGCAGCCCAGAAACCGAGGCCAATGGCAATTCTCAGAAGTCTAGGTTTATTATTTATTATTTCATGAACTTCTGGAAGTAAGAGAGTACTGAAAGATGACATGATGAAAACTGCTTACTTAGCAGCTGGCAAAACAATGCCCAGAGAGGTGAAGTGATTTGAAGAAGGTTATACAGTGAGTCTAAGCTGTAAACAGAAAGCAAAAATTGATACTACATTTTTAGATACACTTTAATTTTATTTAAGTATAATATAAAACAATACGGTTTCAACTGAAGAAGAAAAAAAAATGAAAGGTTTCGGAATTAGAGTATGAAAAAGAAGTCAATGAAAGGCATCCTCAAAAGATTTATGAAACTTCTTTCTTCCCAAATGAACAAGAATACGAAAGTTGAAGCAACTCTAGCAAAGACTAAACTAATTACCTGACACTAGGGAAGTACCCCAATCTCATACTCTGAGTATTATGAAAAGAGGTTTCAGATTCATAACCATTTGGACAGAATTGAAAGATGATGCCTGGCATGGATGCATAATTCCCCTTAGAAACAGCATTGCACCAGAACAAGAAGTAAGAGAGGAATCGCTGAATCTTGCTGATTTCAGATTTGGAAAGACAAAGATTAAGGTGTAGGTTGTACCAGAGGGAAAAATAGGGATTATTGCCTGTTGAAAAAGCTTTTACCATTGTTGATTTTAAAAAGCACTAGAAAGCCTGGACTGGAATTGCTACCAGTTTTTCCTTTGACCTCTGACAGGGCAGATGGCACGAGAGGCATGGAAAAATTGTTTCTTAGGATTCCCTGTTTGAGCTGATCTAGCAGCAGCAAAATAGGCTCAGTAGGGTGTTGAAATCAATCTTTGGCTAACCCAAGTCGAGGCCATGTAAGAAACAAGGACAGAAACCAGGACAGCGCCTTCTTATAGCTAGTTACCTTGAGAGGGGAGCAAGCCCAAGTCCAAAGCTCACCTCCTATCCTCCATAAGACAGGGGAATAGAGTCACCAATATGGTGGTACTATCTTCAGCTATTTCCAAAAGTATAGAGAAAGAGAGCAAAGACAAAATTCTCTAATTGTGGTTGCACAAAGCCCCAGATCCTTATCCTCACCCTTTGGGCACTTATGTGACTGGAGGGAAAAAAACCAAAAGTATCCAGTGCCACAGCTCATATTTCAAGGAAAAGATTCACAGAGTCCTCAGGGCAATAGGAAATCCACACCAACTTGGGAGAGGAGCAGCTTGGATACAATGGCTCCGTTCAAGAAGAGAGCAAAGAAATCCCTGCAAGAATTAGCAAAAATAAATAAGTGGAACTTTTGAAAATAAATAGAGTAAGCTTGGAAAGAAGATGTATTTCAAGAAATAGAAGAACGTTTTGGTTGCAATGACCTCACACTCTCAAGAAAAGTGTAGACTTTATAGAATGAAAAATATATTGATAATCATTCAACTGATTAAATAGAAAGAAAGCTGCTAAAGATGAGGACAGAAATTAAAGTGACATGTAATAATATTGGAAATTTTAAAATAAAGCATCAGCTTCCAAAGACCAAAATTAATACCTGAAAATATTAAGGCAGTGGTGTAGACACAGCACTCAGAAAACAGAGTGAAGAACAAATAGAAAAAGATGAATGTATTCACCAGTATGATAACACGATTGAAGAGCAAAACATGAGATTTGAAGAAAGCACTGTAAATAGAATATAAATGTGCCTGTAATACCTAAGAGAAGAAAAGTTTTTAGATTTGAAGGAATAACTGATTTCCTAATTTGAGGGGCTCACCTATTCCAGGGAACTTAACAAGGAACAAAAATTCCTCAAATATAGTTTAGTGAATCCATTAGATTTCAAAGAAAAGAAAAAATATATATCTTTTGAACTTCAAGAAAGATGACCTAAGGGAAAATATAAATTAGGTTAAGTTTAGGATTCTAGAAAATAATTGTGCACGCAATAAGAATTGTAGAACTAGTTAAGTTGCCACTAATGTGTAAAGCCAACAGAAAGATTATTCTAAAATATAAAAGATCTCGAGAAATACTTTATCTGTATATCTTTTATGAAAACTCTTCTAAAAGATATAACTTAGATAGCCAGGAGATTTTTAAGAATAGTAAAAGTAAAAGAGCTCAAGAATGGAGAAATCTGAGTATTTTCATTGAACATTAAGTATGATAAACATACAA
>NW_011889115.1:1917725-1920189 GCF_000151845.1 Pteropus vampyrus
AAAGCCAACAGAAAGATTATTCTAAAATATAAAAGATCTCGAGAAATATTTTATCTGTATATCTTTTATGAAAACTCTTCTAAAAGATATAACTTAGACAGCCAGGAGATTTTTAAGAATAGTAAAAGTAAAAGAGCTCAAGAATGGAGAAATCTGAGTATTTTCATTGAACATTAAGTATGATAAACATACAATTATACTTTAAAAATGTGTTAATTGTAGTTTAAAATGGTTTGCAAATGTTGTAATTTTTAAAGAAAAATAAAGTAATGCTAAAAATAGAACAAATGATAATACCCAAATCTCAAAAACAACATTATAATAGATTGGAAGGAAAATTCCAGAGTATCCCAGAGTAAATACATTACATTTCTTATTTTACCAAGGGGGAAGAGATGGAATTGATGACTGTCAATAGATTAGTTTTGAAAAATATAGTTTGATGTCATTTATAAATAGTGATATGAAAATCCAATGCAAATTAAATATTAGCAATTCAATTAGAATAATTTAACAAATATTGATTTAACTTCTATTATGTTCATGTTATAGGAATATAACAGTGAATATAACAGATAAAATTCCTGTCTCTCATGGAGCTCATATTCTACACCATGATAAAGAACTATTTATAACAAGAGAACAATTGTGGTTAATATTTATGTCATCTACTTACATAAATCAGAATCATGAATAGGTTTTCGGTGTGTTTATAAGGAGCTTGGAAGTCACTGCTCCATCCTAAAAAAGAGAATAAGCTGAACAGACTGAAAAATCAACAACTCTTCTAGGATCCTCAGGAGAGGTGAGGACACAGGGCAAACCATTGCCCCCAAGATTGGGAGACAGGCAAGTACAGGGTGTAATGGCTTTCAAGAGCAGAAACTTACCATGGGAAACCTCAGTGGGAACCAGTTCCTGGAACCAGTGGTGGGGTAGGATAACCTGAACTGTATCTGACAAACTGCTGGGGGCTCAGTGTGGACAACTCTGAGAGTGAAAAACTCCAGGGAAAACCAGTCATTGCTAGAACTTGCAATTTTATTAGATTCACCTTCAGGAATTCAATCAAGTTCCCACAGTAAATATCCGAGAAAAATTCCCTTATGCTTCTGGCACAGGGATGGAAAAAACAAAAGAAAAGAAAAGAAAAGAAAAGAAAAGAAAAGAAAACAAAACAAAACAAAACACAGACTATTCTGTTCTTAACAGGGTCTGCCCTCAGCAGAAACTTGTTCACTAAAGCCTAACCTGCTGGGATGTTATCAGAGCCTAACTTACCTGGGGTAAGGAAATATCTAACTCTAGCTCATTCTAGCAATTCTCTCCCACCTCGGTGGGGAAAAAAATCCTGAGAAACACTTCTGAAATTTATAGTTCAGCAGCACAGGCTCCCTAAAAGACTGAGCCCCAATCATAAGACTATAGAAGACTTTCCCTCTCCCTATCTCTCATCGCATTACTGAAGGCCTAATTATAGCAAGTCCTTTTATCTGGTACATTAAGTCTGGCTATCAAGAAAAAATTACAAGGCATACTAAATGGCAAAAAACACAATTAGAAGAGACAGAGCAAACATCAGAATCAGACATGGCAGAGCTGTTGGAGTTATCAGACTGGGGATTTAAACCAACTATGATTAATATGCTAAGGGCTTCAATGGATAAAGTAGAAGCATGCAAGAACAGATGGGCAATGTAAGCAGAGAAGAAAATTCTAAGAAAGAACCAAAAAGAAATGGTAAAGATCAAACTTACTGTAACAGAAATGAAGGATGATTTTTTCGGGCTTATAAGTAAACTGGACAGAGCTGAGGTAACAATCTCTGAGTTTGAGTCAGAGGAAGAAGTGACTACAAAAGAAAAGCAGGAAGAGATGCAATGTTTCTGACTTTAAAGATGGAGGAAGAGGGTATAAGCCAAGGAATGCAGATGGTCTCAAGTTAGAAAGGGCATGGAAATAGATTCTCCTTAGAGCCTCCAGAAGGAATACAGCCCTGCCAACGCCTCAATTTTTGCCTAGTGATACCTGTGTTAGACTTCTAATGTACAGATCTGTAAGGTAGTAAATTTGTAAGTTTGTGGTACATGGTTATGATGGCCATACTAATACAAAATGAGTACACTGATCATCTCCACTATGATTGGAATGCTGTGAATATGAATATTAGAAAGGAAACAGCAATCATTGCTTGTAGGTCATGTGGTGGTATAGCTGGAAAACTCAAAATAATTAAGAAACTATTAGAAAATATCAAGAGTTCTGTCAAGGATCATTTAAAAATTAATATAAAAAAAGACAATAGCTTCAGATATTTCACTAATAAACAGTAAATATTATGAAATAAAGATCCTAGTTACTATAGCAAAAGGCCATTAATTTCAACAAGAAAAGTGCAAGGTGTGTTTGAAGAAAACTAATACGCACTACTAAATAATATAAAATAATCTGAAAAAATGAAGCT
>NW_011889115.1:1920239-1924500 GCF_000151845.1 Pteropus vampyrus
GGGGATTTAAACCAACTATGATTAATATGCTAAGGGCTTCAATGGATAAAGTAGAAGCATGCAAGAACAGATGGGCAATGTAAGCAGAGAAGAAAATTGTAAGAAAGAACCAAAAAGAAATGGTAAAGATCAAACTTACTGTAACAGAAATGAAGGATGATTTTTTCGGGCTTATAAGTAAACTGGACAGAGCTGAGGTAACAATCTCTGAGTTTGAGTCAGAGGAAGAAGTGACTACAAAAGAAAAGCAGGAAGAGATGCAATGTTTCTGACTTTAAAGATGGAGGAAGAGGGTATAAGCCAAGGAATGCAGATGGTCTGAAGTTAGAAAGGGCATGGAAATAGATTCTCCTTAGAGCCTCCAGAAGGAATACAGCCCTGCCAACGCCTCAATTTTTGCCTAGTGATACCTGTGTTAGACTTCTAATGTACAGATCTGTAAGGTAGTAAATTTGTAAGTTTGTGGTACATGGTTATGATGGCCATACTAATACAAAATGAGTACACTGATCATCTCCACTATGATTGGAATGCTGTGAATATGAATATTAGAAAGGAAACAGCAATCATTGCTTGTAGGTCATGTGGTGGTATAGCTGGAAAACTCAAAATAATTAAGAAACTATTAGAAAATATCAAGAGTTCAGTCAAGGATCATTTAAAAATTAATATAAAAAAAGACAATAGCTTCAGATATTTCACTAATAAACAGTAAATATTATGAAATAAAGATCCTAGTTACTATAGCAAAAGGCCATTAATTTCAACAAGAAAAGTGCAAGGTGTGTTTGAAGAAAACTAATACGCACTACTAAATAATATAAAATAATATGAAAAAATGAAGCTACTTTCTCCTTCTGGCATGAACAGTCTTAATATTGTAAAGAGTCTCTTAAATTAAATCTAACAAAATGCAAGACAATTTACCCACTGTCTTAGTAAGGGAAACTTGTTAAAATTACCCTAAAATTCATCTCTGGAAGATTAAATATGCAAGACTGGGAAGAATAATACCACAGGAAAGAAAAAATCTATGAAACTATTAATTATTGACTATATTGACTATAACTGATTAGTTCAGAAGTAGATTCAAATAAATATGAGAATGTATTTATCATATGATAAAATGGTATTCAGATCACTGATAGGAAATATCGGCTGTTTAACAAATAGTGTTAACAGTGGAAACAGTAAACAGTGAGAACAATGAAGATGAATTAATAATTTGCTTTATATAAAAATTAATTTCAGATGGCTCTTATATTTAAATGTAAAAA
This sequence comes from Pteropus vampyrus, assembly GCF_000151845.1. Taxonomy (NCBI): domain Eukaryota; kingdom Metazoa; phylum Chordata; class Mammalia; order Chiroptera; family Pteropodidae; genus Pteropus; species Pteropus vampyrus. Next base: position 1,921,517 of record NW_011889115.1, read on the forward strand.
AATCAAGGCATGAATATTAAAAAATAGTGATATTATGCTAAAATATTATTTTCTTAGGGACAGAGAGACCAAAACTCGTAAACCATAAATGAAGAGATTGAGTATGTTAAACACTTCCGTATAGAGAACACTATATAAAGTCAAAATTCTAAAATCAAACTGTGCAACATTCTCAAGAAAGAAAAATGCCACATAATCCAATGTTAAATTGGTAAAAATACAGGCAGCCATTGAGAAAATAATAAATATGAATAGCCCATAAACATCAGAAGAGATATTCCACTTTACCTCTAATAATATAAATGCACATAAAATCTATGATATGTTTTCATTGTATCATATCACATCAGTAAAGAGGGAAAATAGAGATAATATCCAGAGTTGGCAAGAATGCAGGGAATGGGAGCATTCAAGTATAAGTTGATAAATATGAAAGTTAGTACAATCTACCTGGATGATAGAATGCATAAGGATTTAAAATGTATATGTTCTGTGATCCTTCTAATATGAATTTATTCTTTAGAGATAATTAGAAAATAATTCAATTACACAGACATATTCATTGAAGAGTTGTGTGTAACAGTGAAAAAGTGGAAAAAAATCTAAATATCCACAGAAAGTGGAGTACCTAAGTAAAGTTGCTACATTTATACAATGGAGTATAGATGGAAGATAATTATATGGATATATATATATATATAAATGGTTTCTCAAATTTTATTAAAATTTATCTTTCCCTTAAAATCATGTAAATGTCTATATAATATTGTTGAATGAAAAACAAGGATCTGATATTGAGGGGTTTAGGTAAATGTTTATCAAAAGCTTGATAGGAGTTTCTCTGGATGGTGACAGTTTTTGTTGTTGATTATTTATTTGTTTTTCAGGTTTTTGCCTTCTTTAGTATACCTTAATGTAATTTGGGATTTTCTATAATGAAATTTCACTTATTATTTTTGTAGGGATAAAAGGACAAAAAAGCCCCAAGTTTAATAAAATTGTCAAACATTTAAAAAAGAAAATAAACTTCAGATGCCTCATTGCATAGCAATGATTCTGCTAAAATCATTTTGTGAACAAAACACTTAATTTTCTTGGATCTATCTTAACAAGAAAAATGCTTAATTTTCTCCTAACAGATTTCCTGTTATGAAAAAAATTTAGAGTAGAAACAATTTCGTCAAGTTATGAGTTGAATTGTACAAAGAATTGTGTTTTGGGCTGGTAAGACTGTTACATGATTTAGAATCATCTTCCTTACCCCATAAATATTTTCATTGGTATCATGGTTGAGAGGCCACTCTTTGGTGACGTAACTGTAATCACAAAGTGGACTAATGGATTTAGTGATGTAATAGAGGGAGCGATAGTATTACTGAAGCAAAACAAAACATATCTCCCTTAACTTTATTTTATAGGTAAGGAAAATCCTGCTCAGAAGTAAAGTGACTTGAACAGAGTCACACAGTGAGTCAATGACAGCCCTGAGACTTGTACCGCAATCATAATTTGCAAGTTGCTCTCTGATGTTTCTCTTAGAGCTTTGCAGAGTTGCTTAAGGGACTTCCTGAATAGAGAGGGGTCTACGTAAATGGGATTCATCCAGAATAGCTCTGCTTTAATCTGAAAATCGATCTACTAGGTCACACTATTCCTCCTCAGCAATTTGCCCTATGACTATAAACCCCAATAGTGATCCAACCCAGGGAACTTTTAGACTGAGACTTGCTGTTATCATTTATCCATAGCCTGATTTCCTCAGAATCCAGTGTAAAGCCTTGGGCTGGTCGGTCAAGGTCGGCTGATAAAATGTATCTTTTTTTCTTGTTTTTTTTTTTTAACTATTAGGGGAGATTCCACCTCTGGATATGATATAGCTCACAGATCTTTAGAGAGGATACCTGCGGATACACATGGGTTTCATACTTGGTAATGATTCTATCCAAGGTAGTTGAGAAGAGAATGAGTGTGGGTCACAGAACCTGTCCACGGTTACTATTCTGGCTCGTGAGTGAAAAGAGAGAGAACTCAAATAAATAAAATCAGAAATGAAAGAAGGAGACATTATAACTAATACCACACAAATGCAAAGTATCATAAGAAATGATATGAACAATTATATGGCCCAAATTGTACAACCTAGAAGGAATAGATAAATTCCTAGAAACATACAATCTACCAAGATTGAATCATGAAGAAACAGAAAATCTGAACAGACCTATACTAGTAAGGAAATTGAATCAATAATAAAAAACCTCACATACAAAAAAAATTCAGGACTAGACAGAATCACTTGTGAATTCTACCAAACATTTAATGAAGAATTAGTACAAATCTTTCTCAAAATCTTACAAAAAATAGAGGAGAAGGGAACATTTACAAACTGATAAGACCAGCATCACCCTGATACCAAAACCAGACAAGTACACTACCAGAGAAGAAAGTCCAGGCCAATATCCCTGGTGAACATAGATGCAAAAATCCTCAGCAAAATATTAGCAAATGGAATTCAACAACACTGTAAAAGGATTATACACCACGATTTAGCGGGATTTATTCTACAGATGCAGGGATGGTTCAATATTTGCAAATCAATCATTCAATGTGGTACATCACATTAACAAAATGAAGGATAAAAATCATATGATCATCACAATAGATGCAGAAAAAGCATTTAACCAAATTTAAGATCCATTCATGATGAAAACTCTCAACAGACTGGGTTTGAGGAAATATACTTCAGCATAATAAAGGCTATAGGTGACGAGCCCAGAGCAAACACTATATTCAATGAGGAAAAGCTAAAGCTTTTCCTTTAAGACTGCTAACAAGACAAAGATGCATGTGCTTACCACTTTTACTCAACATACTGCTGGAAGTCCTATTCATAGCAATTAGGCAAGAAAAAGAAGTGAAAGGCACCCAAATACAAAAGGAGGAAGTAAGACTGTCTATTGGCAGATAATGTCATATTGTATATAGAA
>NW_011889115.1:1924550-1946740 GCF_000151845.1 Pteropus vampyrus
CTGAAAATCGATCTACTAGGTCACACTATTCCTCCTCAGCAATTTGCCCTATGACTATAAACCCCAATAGTGATCCAACCCAGGGAACTTTTAGACTGAGACTTGCTGTTATCATTTATCCATAGCCTGATTTCCTCAGAATCCAGTGTAAAGCCTTGGGCTGGTCGGTCAAGGTCGGCTGATAAAATGTATCTTTTTTTCTTGTTTTTTTTTTTTAACTATTAGGGGAGATTCCACCTCTGGATATGATATAGCTCACAGATCTTTAGAGAGGATACCTGCGGATACACATGGGTTTCATACTTGGTAATGATTCTATCCAAGGTAGTTGAGAAGAGAATGAGTGTGGGTCACAGAACCTGTCCACGGTTACTATTCTGGCTCGTGAGTGAAAAGAGAGAGAACTCAAATAAATAAAATCAGAAATGAAAGAAGGAGACATTATAACTAATACCACACAAATGCAAAGTATCATAAGAAATGATATGAACAATTATATGGCCCAAATTGTACAACCTAGAAGGAATAGATAAATTCCTAGAAACATACAATCTACCAAGATTGAATCATGAAGAAACAGAAAATCTGAACAGACCTATACTAGTAAGGAAATTGAATCAATAATAAAAAACCTCACATACAAAAAAAATTCAGGACTAGACAGAATCACTTGTGAATTCTACCAAACATTTAATGAAGAATTAGTACAAATCTTTCTCAAAATCTTACAAAAAATAGAGGAGAAGGGAACATTTACAAACTGATAAGACCAGCATCACCCTGATACCAAAACCAGACAAGTACACTACCAGAGAAGAAAGTCCAGGCCAATATCCCTGGTGAACATAGATGCAAAAATCCTCAGCAAAATATTAGCAAATGGAATTCAACAACACTGTAAAAGGATTATACACCACGATTTAGCGGGATTTATTCTACAGATGCAGGGATGGTTCAATATTTGCAAATCAATCATTCAATGTGGTACATCACATTAACAAAATGAAGGATAAAAATCATATGATCATCACAATAGATGCAGAAAAAGCATTTAACCAAATTTAAGATCCATTCATGATGAAAACTCTCAACAGACTGGGTTTGAGGAAATATACTTCAGCATAATAAAGGCTATAGGTGACGAGCCCAGAGCAAACACTATATTCAATGAGGAAAAGCTAAAGCTTTTCCTTTAAGACTGCTAACAAGACAAAGATGCATGTGCTTACCACTTTTACTCAACATACTGCTGGAAGTCCTATTCATAGCAATTAGGCAAGAAAAAGAAGTGAAAGGCACCCAAATACAAAAGGAGGAAGTAAGACTGTCTATTGGCAGATAATGTCATATTGTATATAGAATACTCTAAACACTCCATCAAAAACTTTAGAACAAATAAATGAATCTAGTAAAGTTGCAGGACATAAAATCATGGTACAACAATCGGTTGCATTTCTATCAAAATTCCAATGGCATTTTTCACAGAAATAGAACAAACAATTCTAAAATTTATGTGGAACTGCAAAAGACTCTGAATAGCCAAAGCAATATTGAGAAAGGACAAAACTGAAGGCATTGCACCTCCTGATTTTGAGGTATAATTACAAAGTTATAATACTCAAAAAAAGTATAATATTGGTGTAAAACCAGACACATACAACATTGAAACAGAATAGAGAACCCAGAAACACACTCACACATGAAGGGTCAATTAATTTATAACAAAGGAGCCAATAATATACATTGAGGAAAGGATAGTCTCTTCAATGAAAGGTATTTGGAAGACTGAACAGCCACATGCAAAATGATAAAACTGGACTCTAATCTTATAGCATACACAAAAATCAACTCAATATGGATCAAAGTCTTGAATGTATCATCTGAAAGCATAAAACTCTTAGAAGAAGACAAAGTGGGTAGGCTCCTTGACATTGGTCTTTGCAAATATCTTTTGGATTTGATACAACACAGATGACAAAAGTAAAAATATGTAAATGGGACCACATAAAACTAAAAGGCTTCTGTAAAACAATGGAAACCATTAATAAAATGAAAGGGCAACCTGCAGAATGGAAGAAAATATTTATAAATTGTATATCTGATAAGGGGTTAATATCCAAAATACATAAAGAAGTCATACAACTCAATAGCAAAATACAAACAATCCAATTTAAAAATGGGCAGAGAAACTGAGTAGACATTTTTCTAAAGAAGACATACAGTTGTCCAACAGGTACATGAAAAAGTTCTCAATCAACATCACCACTAATCAGGGAAATGCAAATCAAAACCACCATGAGCTATCACCTCATACCTGTTAGAATGGTTATCATCAAAGAGATAAGAGATAACCAATGTTGGAGAGAATGTGGAGAAAGAGGACCCAATGTTGGTGAGAACATAAATTGGTGCAGTATGGAAAACAGTATGGAGGTTCCTCAAAAAATTAAAAATGCAACTACCATGCAATCCAGCAATCCCACTCTGGGTGTATTGCCAAAGGAATTGAGAATAGGATCTTGAAAAAATATCTGCACTCCCATATTCATTGCTGCATTATTCATAATAGCCAAGACATGGAAACAACTTAAATGTCCATCAATGAATGAATGGAAAAAGATGTGATAAATATATATAATGGGATATTATTCAATCATGAAAAAGAAGGAAATCTTGCCATAAACTTTATAGGTGGATCTGTAGGGCATTATGCTAAGTGAAATAAGCTAGACAAAGAAAAGCCAATACTCATGTATCACCTATATGTAGAATCTAAAACAAAACAAAATAAAAACATCAAACTCATAGAACTGAGAATACAAAAGTGGTTTCCAGAGGTTGGGCAGGGGGCAAGGGAGCTAGAAAGAGGTTGGTAAAAGGTACAGATTTTCAGTTATGAGTGAGGTCTGTAGATCTAATGTAAAACATAGTGATAACACTATTAGATAATTTAATGTTTTTAATAAAAAAAATATTGGGCCTGGGGCAGATCAAGTGACTCGCTTAAGATTTCATCTGTGCAGATTGCTGAATAAAGAGAATAATATCTTCCTTCTTCCACATGAATTCGACATTTTTGAAAAGGACTATGAGGGGTCAATAGTCCTACTATGTGTCAGGCAGCATTTGTCATCAATATGTTCACTGGAATACATGTTGCATAATTCTGTATTTATTTTCAGCAAAGAAAGTATCAGACCCAGCACCATTTGGAAGATGCTTGAAAGGAAGCAAAAGTGAGATGCACATCTTTTGGTGCTGGAAACTCCAAGAATCTGAGAGGCAGTGAACAGTCCTTAATGTATGGAAGTTCTCAAAGTTGATTTTTAAGGTCAATGTTCAAAGGGTAAAGCATGTCATTTCTGTTTCCATTTATAACAAGGGTTCACAAACTATGGCCTGGGAGCCAAATCCAGCCTTTGGCTTGTGTTTGTAAATATAATTTTATTAAAATGTAGCCACACTCATTTATCTGCATATTGTCTATGTCTGCTTTTGCACTACAAAAAAAATAATTGTGACAGAAATGTACAGTCTACAAAGCCTAAAATACTTACTATCTATAAAATTTACTACCTATAAGACTTTATAGAAAATGTTTGCTGATCCCTGGATTATTATATTTTTCAGCTTACTTCAGTACTTTTTATTGAAATTTCCCACTTTCTCAAAGTCCAGGAATGAATATTAATTCTATCGATGTTTTTTTAAACTTTTGGCAAGTTAGTTATTTGTAGACGTAAATATTCTGGCACAGTTTCTAGCACACGTGAGCCCTATGTATATACACCAATGTGATGGAATGATTTCTTGGGTTTCACACCCTTTTATTAAGCTTTGCCTGTGGCTGTGGGGGAGGGGTGGTGTCCAATTCAGAGGAGAAAACATGAGAGCTGTGTGGTCCAGGAGTCTTTTTTTTTTTTTTTTTTTTTCTGCTGTTACTACTGGCAGACTCATTAAGGACTAGTTAGGGTTGGGGAGCAGGTGTCCAGACAAGAATGAGTCTTTGGCTTTATTGTGTGGAAGCCCTGAGGTCTGAAAATATTAGGTAAAAGCAGAAGTCTTGGGCCTATTTCCAGTGTTTCGAAAAGTCCAACATGAGTCCCCCTTTTCAATAGTGAAAATCAAAGAACTGGTTTTGTTTCCACTTTTGCCCAGTGTTGCATGATGTTCTCAGTGAAGTAGGATGCCCTTTCATAGCATTCATGTTAATCCTAACAGTTGTAGACTTACAGTTTTCTTTTTCTTGCTCTTGATTTTCCATGTGTACTTACAATTTCCTACTTTTTCATTTCACTTTATTTTCACTTCAATGTTTGCATTTATGCTATACGGTCACTTCAAAAACATAGTGGAAAGAAATGGGGCATGAATGCATACAAACAAGTATTCTGATAAATAAATAAGCCTAACGGAAAATGTATACTTCCCAACATAAGGCCTAGTAGCCTACAAATATGTTCAGGTTCTGTGCTTTGGGATGGAATTTCTTTCGCTGGGTCTAGTAACCTTGGTTATCTCTCGTGGATCAGAAGTTCTAATCATCTGCCGCTGCCGTTGTAGAACTTTCTAAAGTCCTTGAGAAAAAAACATGAAAAATAGTCATCAGCAATGAAAATCTTGAGCATCACTGTATTAAAACATGTCTTCCAGACCTTGACCACAGACACATTGTGGATGTATTTTCCTTGGCACAGTCCATGAGCAGTTACTTTGCAAATGCATGAAAGCGAGTGATGCAGCTCCTTGGAGGGGTGAGCCAAAGCCCATGGAGGATAGCAGAGAGCTGAAAGGTGCTATTTAAGATTTTGGACAGAAGAGTATAAGTCTAAAAATTATACACAGAACTGGCTTTGGGAAACAGGTGCGATGTTGACAAAGACAGTCCTCAGTGTTTCTTGGCTTTTATTTAGAACTTTGCCCCATCTTTAACTTCTGGGTTTCTTGCTGTCATATCTCAGGCTAAACTGACTTCTTGTACCTCTGACTTATCCCTTCTGCTCCCCTCATGAAAACTTATCTGTCCCTTAGACTTCTGCTCTCTGCGTGAATCCGATATGCCAATCCATGTAAGTCATAAAGAAATGGGCCCTATTTGTATTAAACCATTTCCTCTTATAGGGATCTACTCAAAGGCAACCTTTGGGACTTTGAGTCATTCTGACAACCAAAATAAACTTGGGTGGAGTGAAAGTAAGAGTGAAAATCAGCCATCACAAAACTTGGGTTTTGTACCAGCTCAGTCATTGAATATGTGGCTTTGAGCAACTCATCGAAACTCTTTAAATATCACATTGCTAATTTGTAATATGGGGTTAGGAATCCTAAATGGTAGAGTGGCTATGAGTAATGGATAACTTGACTAAGTACCTTATAAATCCTAAAAATCTGCACTAATATATGATACCATTATTATTACAAATAATTACATTTTTAATTTCATATCACCACGACAGTTGATACAAGGCTATTGTGAAAAAGTACAAGACAATTCAAAGTGATGTTTTGAGTGCATCTCTAAAGGGCATCCTATTATTCAGTATTTTGGGAGACAGTGACAGCATTACCATAGACAAAGCAGAGATCGCTTTCTGCAAGGCTTTTAGCAAGTGTAGGATGGATTACTGTATGGTTATAGTGGTTCCAGCTATTTGCACAATTTTACCAAAGTAGGAAGTAAACTAATATTAAAGTGTACCTTCTATGTGACAGACATTTTTCTAGGCATTATCTTAAAATTTGTTAATCTTCACAACCACCCTGAAAAGAAGAAATTAAAAATCACAACATGAGGAAACTGAGACTTGGATACGCTAATTAGCATCTTCTCTCTAGTGCTCTTTCCAGCATGTTCAGAATCACCTGTGTTAGCTTAGAGGCCAGTCCCTCTAAGTGGTTAGTCTTCTGGCCCGTTTTAGGCTTGTTAGTTCATGAGTATCACATTTACAGACAACGCAAAGCTCAGAGTAATCCTGTAGGCTTAGATGGTAAGACCAGGAGTCAGAATAATATTAGAGGACCAAAATAATGGAGGACCAAAGTACAAGATGTAATGTGACAAGATGAATATAGTCTTTTATTTAGCTCTGAAAAATCAATTGTCCAATTATAAGATTGAAAAAGCCTGTTCACATATGTGTGTGTTGGGGGATGTCCTAAGCATTTTAGAGAAATAAAAAGTCAATAGAAACCAAAAGCATGTTGTGATTGCTAAAAAAGCTAAAAGGCTGTATTTATAGTAGTAGATTGCTCAAATTAAAGGAGGTGATACTGCACTGTTATCTATATTGAGCAAACACATACTAGCGATATTATATCCAGATCTAAACTGCTATTAAATACTGATGGTAGGCTAGAGTCTTTTAGTGTTTGGCCAGGCTGGAGAAGGCATCAGAAACTGTATGAAATGAGGAGCAAATCAGGTGGTTACATTTAGAAAGCACAGAAGCAAGAATGCACTGATTCTTTAAGGTATATGAATGTTTGTCACGAGGAAGAGGAATTAGGCTCATTGATCAGATGTTAGCACAAAAACCCATGAGGGAAAATCCGAGGGATGCGGAATTTGGCTCATATAGCAAAGAACTTTCTTTTCCTATTTTTAAGATGAGGCTTACTTTTACTGAAAATAATATTTGCTCATTATAGAATTTTTATAACATACAAATCAAAACTATAAAGAATTTAAAAATCACCCGTGACCCTAGCATCTAGAGAAAATTGCTGGTAATACCAGAATTGACATTGTAAGAAGCAGAACTGTGCAAAGCTGAAGGAATTTTCCTTGGAAATTATGGTAGTTTGAGCAGATAGAGAAGAAAATATCTGAGGGCCTGTTTTAAATGCTGAGATATCATTCTTTACAATTCTATATTAAACAAATTCAGGCTACTGCACGCTTCCCAGAAAGCTTATTTGCATCATTTCCACAAGGACATTCCATAAGCTGACCAAGGGTCACAACAAGTGTTGAGCATTCCAGACTCTAGGATGTGACCAGTATTGGGGGAGGGGGAAAGAAAGGACTATTTTGTATCTTTTAAATCACACATGGTGATAACTGCTATGTCTTACACAACACCCAAGTTTAGAATCCTGTAGCATTTTGGCTTAAGTGAAACTCTCTCTCCTCTCTCTTAGCATCAAAAGACTGAGAATTCCTGATGTTCTACTCTGATTAGAGCTGAGTATGGTTCAGGACCCCTGGAAGTGGGTCCCAAAGTCACAGCAGACAAATATCATGGCTGGTCAAGAGGGGCTGGGAAGGCATCAGGAGAAGCTACTTCTGATAGACACCTTAACAGCCTGGAAAGTGAATACCAGAGTTAGCATATGCGTTAAGAGCTAAGGTCCAAAATGCACAGGAGCTAAAGCAGTAGCAGAGAAAAAGTACTCCAGGAGGCTATCAGGGCAGAGCAGTTAGATTCCTACAGAATATGTTTTGCTAACATGAGACTGGTTTTTCCTTCCTCTCTCTCAATAATAGAATTTCTATCAAGATCCCAGATTCTAGTACTAATCTGTAAATAGTAGATATAAAATGGGAAAATGTGATTTAGAGCAAGGATTGAAGAAAGGAGTCCTTGTAAGAAGAATTGGTTTTATATAGCTTTCTAACGACACAGGAAAGCATGTATTCACCTCATTGGCTTGTGTACCAAGCAAGAGTCTGGCCTTTGAAGCTAATCTGGGTGCTGGGAGATGGCAGATACCCCTTCCCTCTCCCAAGACATACCAGCATCAATATTGGAATAGCAACACAATCATGCTCTTCTCGATTCCGTTTTCAAACAATAGCTAAGGTGACTAATTCAAACTCCAAAAGAAAAACAAAAGGAAAGACTTTGGGAGAAAGGAAAGATTACCGAAGGTCTTTTTAGTCTGCATTTGAATTTTTTCTTCCAAGGCTTAAGTAGCAATACTGACTTTGAAACACTTTAGAGTTTAAACCTTAACGTTGCCATATTTATGGTTTTGTTGTTTTATTGTTGTTTCCTTATAAGCAACTTGGGGTCAAAGGTTCTAGTAAGTGCTTCTCATTTTACCTTTGCTACTCCAGTAGTTATCAGGATCAGAATCGATAATTGGATGCCTACTTTGAAGAGAAGGTGGTATTTACCCTGGTTCTCAGCTTCATCATGACCCATGGCTCCTTTTGAAGGCTAAGAGTGCACCCAATGACCCGTGATGATGTCTGAGATACACGTAGGCAGAGAATCAGAGAAGCTTAGAATCGCTGATTCAGAGCAGCTTGTGGTTTCAGAATTATAAAGTCCTGGAATTTCACATTGGAAAGAGGCATTAAAGGTCATGCAGTATCCACTCCCAGCCCTTTGCACAAAAAGAATTACAGTAAAAAAGAGAGGGACGAGGAGTCTAGCCAAATTGCAGTAGCTCTACCAAGAGAGATTTAATCCATTTCGCTTAAATTTAATTTACGACTACTTTGGATTGGTAACGTTGTTGGTAACGAAAGCCTAAAATATGACTTAGTCTTTGATTCCAAATAATATTAGATTTCTTCATCCGCAGAATGGTGGGTTTATTTTTGTTGTTGTTAAGCTTTGTTTTAATGGCTAAATTAAAACATGGCCAATCCTTTTTTTTTTTTTTTTAATATCAGCTGGAGCTTCAAAACCCTTACAATAGATTTTAATAATGAAGAGAAACGTTCAGTAAGGTAGACTACTTAGCAAGGCGCTGGAAGCCACATGCCATTATAAAGAAGCACGTCTGGCTTGGCTGAAATCCTGCCTTTGTCTCCAGAGCAATTTTGCTGTAAATTTAGAACAGAAATACCCTTTCTGGAATAAAAATGTAGCTTTGTTGGCTACAAGTGCATGTTTGCTGCCTCACAATTTTAGAATTAGACGATGGACTTATTTAGTAGACATTGGAGGCTAAAAAGCAAAAGCCCATAATTTAAAACATTCCACTCCACCACAGTCCAAGAAAAACATGGACCGGTGAACAAAACCAGCAGTATTGTAATAAGAAAACAACTAGGTGCATTTTTTCCAAAACCTAAAAACCAGGAATCTAAATGTATGAGTTACTGGCTAAAAATTCCATTTTCATGTCTCAGTTTTGAGCTGGAAAAACAACCTAGACCTGATAAACATCGTTTTAAAAAATACACCAGTTCTACTGCAGCCTGAGGTGTGGACAGCAGCCTCGCATCCATCTTTATATACTCAAGGGCACTTTCTGTTGCCTGGAGGGATCCCGTGCTAAAAGGATTTTACTTTGCAAAGATTCATAGGCTTCCAGTCAGGCCCATAGTGACTTCTGAGGCTCCCTCCCCACAAGTTATTTGGCAATGCTGTTACGGTATTTTATTTCCCCCCTAAACACTTTGAATATCTGTTCGAGGTCTGCGGAGTTTTCCACGGCAAATGCTGTGGTGACTTTTAGTAATGCAGGTGGGCTCACCCAAGCTGAACGCCGGAGGGACTGGCATTTCTTTAGGAGGAGAGCTGAGGCTGACATACACGCCTCTGTTCTAAGACAACTATAAAATGGGAGTCAACCAACCAGTGGCATGAAAGGTGTTAGTATTCGAGTGTGTGTGTGACACAGAGAGCAGGCACAAATTCCTGAAGATGGCTGAAAGTGACCTGGAAACTACCAACGACAAATACAAAAGTCTACTGGTAAAAAGCAATCTACCTGAGAGTTAAAACTTTGATTGCACAACTGGTCTTGGAGTTTTAGATAAGCTACATCCAGTTAAGACAGAGAAGTTCTGGTTCTATTATAATGTGAGACACGGTAGCAAAGAGATAAGGAGGATAAAGCTTTTGTGAGGAAGGAGGAAGAAGAAAGAACTTTCTGAGACAAGGGAATTCTAGAAGGAGCAGAACTTGCCCTCATCAGTGGTTGGCCACCCTCCCACCTGTGGCTACTTCAGATAGCACCATGCAGGTAACAAGTGTGACACCTGAGGGAGCATGTCTATCATTTGAGTATACGTGACTTCAGAATCAATGTACCTGGTACCAGAAGGAATGTGCATAGGGAGTTTGAGTCCACAAATTTGAAAAGTAGGATATCATAGCAATCATAATTTTTATCACATCCCCCAAAGAAAATCTCCTGCTTAAGAGTTTTGAGAGAAGGACGAGGAAAGCTAAGGGCCCCATCTGCGGATCCATTGATGGGCTCTGTTTAAACATACTCTGTCTCTTTTAATTCTTGTCTTAATATTCAGGGACCAAGTTGGGATTATTTTTCTTCCCTTTGAATCTTTTCCATTAATACTATTGTTGAAAGCAAAACGAATAGTCCTAGTCACTTGTCATTTAAATAAGAGAGTGTTTATTACCTTTAACCAATCGTTATGGCAAGAATGCCGTACATGTCAGTGGTGGCTAAGTTCCCAGGTGCCTGGTTGGCTTTCCTGGCCTCCAGAGAATTCCTTTTCTGTCTGCACTGCCTACATGTCTGGAGTCTGGCCCTCTGGAGCGTGGCCAGCAGAGAACCACAGGCCGAGACACTGCTGCTGAGATGTGTGCTGAGTCACGTGCTTCCTGCTTCTGGTGATCCCTACCATTTCCTTCATCACTCGGTTACGGCAACTTCAGAATTGACTGTTATGTACAGAATCACTCCTGTTCCTCTTCTACCCACTGGTTGTTCAGTGGGGGCTACACACACTCCTTTGTCTGCCTGGGAACAAAGGTAATGAAGAGTACCCCTGGCTGGAATGCTGGCAGCTTATAGAGTCCTGGACTAGAACCTGATGTTGTCATAAGCACTAGGGAGACGTAGAGGTGTTGATGTAACATATTCCATCAAGACCTCCTCATTATCTTGTCTGAAGATCAACCATAGCCAATTCTCATTAAGAACCAGCCTATCAGAGCGTACTGTGGGGAGCATGCCACCCCATCCATCCAGAAAGGTGGACATCCAATATTCAAGAGTGTGTTTATGTAGCAGGGCTTGAAACTCTCCTGCTAGACCGTATACACACAGTGCCTCAATACTCTTCTGCAGAGCTGTAAAAAGGCTTGGCCACTCCTAAACGGCATTATTAAAAGCTGGAGATGAGAAATAGGAAATGCATTCAGAGAATAAACTGGAATGTGATCATATCTGGCTGACAAGCCATGTTTCTCTTAGAGACCCTGCTCCTTGTGACAAAAGCCATTTCACCACCCATCATCCAGCTCCTAGGGTGAGATATCTACAGATCTTCAAATCCAGATTCCCTAAGAAAAGTGGAGAGCCCTCTCCCACCTGCAAAAGGTTTCCGTTTGCTCTTTGAGGACCATCCTCTTTGCAGGATAATTGATTACTGGGAGGCCATGCCCATTGCTTGATTTTTTAAACTTCATTATAATAGCTTTGATCACATTCATACCAGAGATGTGCAAAGTAGTGAAGACAGACAGTTCTTCACTTGAGACAAGTTACTTTTTTTCTGAGTCTGAGTAAATTGGACTAAGGGCTGTGTGTTTGTATTATAGGAAGCTCATAACCTATTCTACCAAGATTATTTATCCAGATGTCTTAATAAACTGACATTATTTTTGCAGCTCACTTGTATACCTTTACTATAAAGAATAAAACTGTAAGGCTGTCTCAGTAAAAGCATTTTCTATGTATAATCCCATTTACTCTTATTTCCTAAGAAGAGAAGCTATTAATTTATCTCCACATACCAGATTAGGGAACTGAGGCTCAAAACAATGAAGTGACTTGTTTTAATTCGCACAGCTATTAAGTATATAAACCTAGGTCTGATGTTAACAGGCATGTGTGCTCTACTGTATTACACAAAAAATGTTGAAAGGGTGGCAAGTAAACTGCTCACTATGACTGACTATTGAACCACGATTAGTATTACAGTAATATACTGCCTTTTAGATGGTAAGCTTCATGAGGGCAAAGATCAAGGCTGGTTTGTCCCTGTATCCTCAGTGCCCAGAACAGTACCTCGTATGAAAGAGGCAGATGAGTATTTATTGAATTAATGAGGGAACAAGTATTTTGTCCAGCATATCGATCAATAAATTATATATTTTATAGTGTTGTTAATAATTATGGTCATTCATATTTCTATAGCACTTCAACTTTTTAAAGACTTTTTTTTTTCTTCATGAAGTTTGTCTTAGGAGGACAAAGCGAAAGTTAATGACCCAGACCCTGGGAATACATATTGGTTTCCTAATCCTGAAATGAGACAATTAATTGTGAAGGAGATAAGCCTCGCAAAATTGCTTCTGCAGCCTGTCTTCTGAGCCATATGTTTCAGGGTCTCTGGAACAGACCTGGTTGTTCTATCTATCCCATTGTCCCCATAAGAATATTCTTACTTGTCAACCATGTGTTCTGACTTTTTGTTTAGAAAATATGGTCACCATATGCATGTTATAAAACTTGGGTCCCTAGACTAACTTCACCCTTCTGTACAGGTATTCCCAGATCTCATATCTTGCTAAATTTTCTGTGTGCACTTCAAGTAAGTGCTAATTCCAGCTCTTTGCATTGATCATGAACAGCTACATTACGTCTATTTAAATTAATAGCTTAGTTTTCTATAGAAGGTGATTTCGATGATTTTTTTTTCTTTAATAAATCATCGTATGCTTTTTATTCAATTTGAATATTTCTGATTTTCTTAAAATAAAAAGTTTATGATGATTCTAATAGGAACCCATGAAATTAATTAAATATATTGTGACATTATGTTGGATTTGTTATTTTGCACATTTCCCAAATCAGATGGACCAAGTCAAATGGATATATTTGATAAACTTTATCTGATTCCATGGATATCCTGAATAAATTTTAGAGACAGAGCATAGAAATCTCTGTGCAGAAAGTCAAAGCAGACATTGTTTCTGGTTTAGGCTATAGTACTAAGCTATTCTGTGACTCTGGGCAAATTCCTTACACTCTCGGGGCTCGGTGTTCTCCTTTGTAAATTAAGTGACTTGGTCTAGGTCAGTGGTTCTCTTCCTTTGCTATCTGCGTCCCTCAGAGACTTAAGGATCAGCTTCACTCAGAGCAGCTCGGCACATATTTGTTATTTATACCTACCAGTCCACTGTGTAAAATATTGTTTGAAAAAATAAAGTTCTATAACTAAAATATCTTTATAATCTTTTGGTATCTTTTTGGGTCTGTATTTTCAGCTTATTTCATTAAAATGTCTCTGTGAGATATATGGGGTTTAGCTAGGTGGAGAAGAGGTATAGTCATATATATATATAGTGAATAGGTTAAGAAATCTTTTAGTGTAATCTGTTGGAGAAAGGGAGACAGTGATTAAAATATTGTCAGGCTGGGGTAGAGTAATGAGGTAATCATTGACCGTCATATAGGCCTTTGAAAGGAGGATCAAAGTGATCAAGGTAAAGTTTCATCCTGCAGTGGTGCCTTTGGTTCTAAGCATTGGTAGGAAAGAAATATTGAGTCATTAGCCACAGCACTGAAGTGGACTTTAAAATGCATCGTATATAGAGTTAGATATTGAGAGCTTGTTCCCCAGAACATGAGCCAAGCTTTGAAATGGTTGCATATATGCAAGGATTAAATGGATCTATCTAGTAGGGAAAGTTCTAGACAACTGGTGGAAACTGAGAACACTCCATCACTGAAATGATCAATCCTTGACTTCTCAAGTTTTAGGCACTGGTGTCTTCAATCAGGCCCATGCCCCTGAGGAAATTCTGACCCAGATGGGCAGAATATTTGCAGGATTAGTTCTTCTATCTAGCAAAGCCCAGAATTAGCCTTGTTGCATTCAGTCCATTAGTCAGTGAGCCTGGAGGTCATTCGTGGCCTCATGTGTCCTTTGAATTGCTGATTTACCTTTATTCCTGATACATGGATCCTTTTGAACTGGATTTCTTATTGTTATACTGGTCTACTGAGTAGATTTTGACAGAAACTCTAGCCTGATTTAAGCTTGGGCTCATCACACTCATTTGTAAAGGTCCTTTGGCATTTCCCTTAGAGCAAGGTCAGTCCTTTTTTCTTCTTTATTCCATCAGTTTGTACTGCTGAGGTTCCAGTATGCCTTGAGATAAATCTGTCCAACTTATAACCATGACCATCTCATGCTGAGATGCTTAGAAAGCAGCAAGGTTTTGGCTGGAATCTTAAAGCTCTGTTCATTCTAGAATTCTGTAATCCTAGAGATGGGCTCCTTCATGGTGGGGGGGACCAGGAATGTGGAAGGGTCACTGAGAAGTTTGGTTTCAGCCCTGACAGTTTGTCCTGAACATCTGGTTTAGTGGTTCCAGGGGCCTGTACAGCAGCCCTGACTCCAAGGGCTACTGTGGCCACTACAGCCGGGAGTGAATTTAACTTTCCCGCACTTATTTCCTTTTTAGTTCTTGGCCACACACATTGTGAATCCATCATTCTCTCTCTCTCTCTCCGCCCCGCTCTCTCTCCCTCTGTCTCTGTCTCTGTCTCTGTCTCTGTCTCTCTCTCTCTCTCTTCTCCTCTCTATTAGTGTGTCTTTAGTCTTGCCCCTGTTGTGTCTCTTTTCCAGGAACTTTCGATCTATCTCTGAGGACTAGAAGGCATTCCACGATCTGCAGGCTAATTCAAAGGATAATTGGCCTCAAAAATGTCCCTGTGTTCCCTGGAGAAGTGTTGGCCAGAATTCTAGCACTTTGGGGACATTGCCACTTCACCTGTTCTCTCTCCTCCAAGATTCTGCTCCCTGAAATGAAGTTTCACCAGCAAAGTCCATGACAAGTTAGTTTATTTCCCCAGTATGTGCCATAACAAATCTGTCTCCCCTAGGAGAGGTGGTATGACTGCCTCATTATGTGTCCTGACCTTCAGAGGCACACATTGTCCCCTTCGCCCCATCCCCCAACCCTGAACCCTGACCTTATTTGCTTCCCTCGCATCTCTGTGGTTCTGACAAGAGCTGAGTGGGACAATGAGCATACAGTGTCATGTCTGCACACAGGTGTGTTTTGTTCTCCAATGGGAGGTCCTTCAGGATAGCGTTGACATCCCCTTTCCTATTCTATCCACCAGTCTGGCTGAGCTCAGTACTCCACACACACTTGAATTGTGATAACACAAATCTGTGTGCTTGTGCAAAGTTTAAATAGCACCTTCCCAACCATTATTTCATTTGGCCTTTCGCAATAGCCATGGAAATCAGAAAAGATTGACTAGAAGGCTGACCTCAACTAGGAAGATGAGAAGGCTGAGTCTTTCTGTCTCCATTTAATCTTGGACCTCTCCCTCTCTCATGTGGCCTTTCTACTTGGTTTTTCCAAGTGTGATTTCCAGCAGGTAGCAAGACTTTTTACATGGCAGCTCAGGGCTCCTAAAATTGCAAAAGTGGTCATAAGGTATTCTTAAAGCTTAGGTCCAGGACTGGCACAGCAAATGTTGTACTCTGTCCATTAAAGCGAGTCACAGACCAAGCCAGAGCCAGTGTTTGAGGGACTAGAGCAGGGCATGAATACTGGCAGTTGTAGTTCATTGGGTGTCATCTTATCTTTGAAGACTAGCTACTGTGAACTGTGATCAATTTCTCGAATAGAGTGTTCTTAGCGCTGTGTTACTCATGTAATTTCCTGGCTAATAAAAAGAATGGCCAGGTAAATAAATCAGCAACATAAAGCTCTCCTTTCTGGATAATCCTAGAGATTAGAGGGAAGGACTAACACTTCTCAAAAGGATTCTCTTAAATCAGAGCAAAGCTCTCAAGTCCTTAAGGTGAAGACGAAGATGACTCTGGGCATGTGTCCCAAGTTAACTTTAATGAGTAAGTCAGCATATTTGAATGCACAGCCAGAGATGAGACAATGGCATACAAGGATCTGTCTATGCCTATTCTTATGGTCCTCCAGTTATCCCCCAAAGCAGAGACTGTTAGAAGTATGTGTTTTATAAAAAGAGCAAGGGCATTTCAGTGAGACAGGCCTGGGTTTGGTTCCTTGTATTATCAATAAACAGCTAAGAGAGCTATAGTCCCTGCTTCAGAGTAGGAATTGAATAAACGTCCATTTCTTTTGATCATATACTTTTGCACATTAACATAAACAATAACAAACATTTAGAGAGACTACACAATGAGTCAGGTAATATTCTAGTTGCCAGGAATATTTTTGCTTGATGGCTGGAGGTTGTAGGGGGTAAAGGAAAGGAGAAGCAGAGGATTACTCATCTATCTATTTGTAGCTCTGAGAAGCCAGATAGATGGTGAAGTCATTCCCTGTTTTAAGGAATAAACAGGAGGAGGCAGTTTCTCCCCTCTTGTGGGATTTCCTGGTTATTATAACACCATCTCTGAAGCATTGGAACTTGTCTTCTGAACATTCAACGCTAGGAACTGACATTCCTAGTGTAGATGTGTATAAATCAACCTTTGCTGGGTAAGGCTCACATTACACATTAAAAAAAAATGAGACCTCTGTTTTTGGAAGTCACTGAGATCTGTTACCATGGTCTTAGCCAGCGAAAGCTGAGCAATACAGGAATTGGTACCAGAAGTGGGGTGTTACCCTACCCAAACAAAACGAAACAAAAACAACCAAATTATGGGGCACTGGCTTTAGAGTCAAGCAGTGGGCAGGGAGGAAACTATTACTGAAGCTGGCAACAAACTGACTCATGCTAGGCAGTGGCTGAACACTTGGTAAAACTGTTTCCTGAGATAACCTGGAAGACAGATAATTTACCTAATGAGGCTCTCACTTTACGTGAAGAATTTGGCAAACAGCATGAGACCTGTGTGGCTTGCATATTCTTAGCTGCATGTGACAAGGTACCATAAAAAAGAGATGAGTTCCAAAGTAATTGTTCATTTTTCAAGCAGGAATAAAAGGGAAAAGAGAGAATCCAGAATTTTCAGGACTCATAGGATGTAACTAATTCTCATCTACAACCTATAAAAGTTAAACTGGGATGTGTATTGAGCAACAAAGGCTCACCTCATGCACTGAATGTGGTTTTCAAGTCTCCCTAGTTTCCTTTCACCTAGAACAGTTAGTTCCTCAATTTTTTACTTTCTCTTTTATGCTCTTGACACTCTTGAAGAGTACCGGTCAGCTTTGTACACTATCCATTTAGGTGTGACTTTTTCTTTAATGATTGGATTCGAATTATGCATTTTTGGCATGAACATCAGAGAAATAAAATAGTGTCTTTATCATTACATTATATCAGTCCTGGGATATAGATTTGTCCCATTACTAAAGCTGTTAACTTAGATCCCTTGGCTAAGGTAGTATCTACAGGTTTCTTCAAGAAAGTTACTCTTTTCCCCTTAATATTATTAATTATTTTGTGAGAAGGTACTTTGAGACAAGGTAGATATCTTGTTTCTCATCAAAATTTCACCTGTTAATTAGCATATATTGATAATTCTTGCTTCAATCACTTATTACTATGGTTGTCAAATAGTAATTTTCTAATTTTATGATTCTTCATTCATTAGTTGAAATTCTATAAAAAAGAACTTTCCATTCTCTTCAATTTTTTTACTTAATTATATTGATTCATTAACACATTTCCCCCTATACATTATTTTTAAAAAATTGAAATTATGCCATGCTGAAATTAATTAATTTCAGTATGAGCTCATGGATTCTTATTTTTTCCATGGATTATCATCCATCACTATTATTTATTCAGATTCCCAAACTATCCTAGATTTGGCCAGTGGGAGTTGCCTTAAGCTGCTTTCTATGTCCTTTTGACACTCTTCTGTTGTTTTTTGAACAATACAGTTTGGGACAAGATGATGACTCAAGTACATCATATACTTTCTCATTTTCGGCCCTGGAGTCAGCCATTTCTCTAAAGATTTCTGGTTCCTTTTAGTGGAGAATGATATTTAGAAACCAAGATCTATATGCTAGATGTTCTAAATGCTACTAAGAAAGATGTCATTTTTACTTTTAATATTTAATTTAATATTTTGGTATTTCTCTTTGTATTTTTTCCTATACATTGTTTTTACAAACTTAAAATTGAACCATGTTGAAATTTGTACTCCCAATTTTTCATTTAACACTATAACATGAATTTTTTCCTATTTTTTTCCTAAACAACTTTTTAGATGGTTAAATAATTTTCAATAGTGAATAATGCCAAAAATTACTTTTGCATTTGGCATTGCTGAAAAATTAAGTTGTTTCCAAAGTATTTTGTAATTCACAATAAATAATAATGAATACATTTTCTTAAAAGATGCTTTCAGAAGGAGTCTCAATTTTAATTCTCACAACAATCCTGAGCTAGGATTGTCCGTATATAGGAGAAAATCTTGGAACTATGTGACTCAGAGATATTCCATGATCATAAGTTCAGTGGAACCAGGATTAAGCTCAGTACCTCTGGTTGACTTATGTTGTTGGTCGCCTGCTTATGTATATGCATCCTAACTTTAATGTGCATTGTGTCTCCACAATTCCAGTACACCACAGATACTCAATGAAAGTTTATCATTTGGTAAAGAGAAGCCTGAAAAGCCTTCGACCCAAGCAAATCTTGGGGAAGCTTTTCCACTGGGAGTCAGCTATAAAAGCACATCTCCCTCCTTTTGGACACTGGTGACCAGACGTCTTAATTATTGCAATTCTTTGCAGGGGATGCCATCAGCAAGGAAGGAAGAGAAAAGCAATCTATTTAGACAGGGAGGGGTAAACCCAATAAATTTGCCAGCTGCATTTGCTATCTTAGCAGCAAAACAAGCCATCCCACACTGCCTTCAACTGTAACACAAGACAGAGGACACGGTAATAAACTACTCCATGGTAGGGATCCTTATCTACAGCAGATTACAGGCCCAGAGACCACATGGGGACAAATGTGTAATTAATGATATTGTTCCAATTAGGGCCTGGTTCAGCTGAAAATTAAAAGCACAAAATCAAAATCTCTCCATCCTTAGCCACTTCCTCGCAGACTTCCGGACCAAGAGGCTTTTTGATGTTGATTGTCTCCTTGCAGCTTTCAGTTGAGGAAGAGCCAAATTACACCACTAGTGCTAATTATCCCTCTCCTGAGATTGCAAATTCCTAGTTAATAGGGGAATCAGTCTAAACCACTTACTGAGTTTCCAAGGTGGCAGCTCTGCACTGGGGACCTGGGTCAATACAGACCTCACCAGCATGAATATTTCCTCCTGAGTCCATTTACCAGAAACGTGAAAGACTTTAGGACTTTGAAGAAAGAGTGGGAATAATAGATGATCCTGCAGAAAAAGAGAAAGCATCTCTTCCCCTGGATCCTCTAACTCAGTCCATGGCTTCATCATCTTCTTGGCTTCTTCCACCTTACTCTTCCATACATACCCTTGACACGGAAGTACTCATCCAGACCTGTTGCTTTTGCTGTTTAAATGTTTCTCATATCTTATATAACCTGTCTTCACAGCCATTGTGTTTAGTTAAGTCAGTCCCAGGGTCATTCAGGTGATAAGAAGTAGAACCAGTACTTGAACTCAGAATCTAGGTGCCAAGATTCATACTTTTTGCAGTCTGGTTTGTGTTTTTATTTAGTTCGCTAGTCTAATTGCAGCAAGACATGTTTCAGTTGGGAAAGCTTAAGGAACGACTCTTGTCCCCTAATTATAATTAGAATCAGGTTATTGTCATTGGTAAATTTTCTACAGGATGTCATAGCAAAGTGAGAAAGGGATCGTGCTAGATCTTCTCACTGGCCCCTCTGGATCTTCCACCAGTCTCTATCCGCTCTGTGCCCCAGAAGGCCAACTTCTCTGGATTGCTTTGCTCACACTCCCTTGTCCTCTGGCTGTGGTTGGGTTTGGTCAATGGAAAGCACCAGCAGGAGAATGGAACACGGAGCCTGACTCGTTCTCTGGCTGAGTAGTGTGACTAATTATATCTTTATAGCTCCTATCAGATGACTCTCTTTGACAGCTCTAGCTCTCTCTTTTGGTCCCACTAACCACTCCCCACACTTGTCCTTTCAGACTAAGGAGCAGCTATGGCCCCCGCCGTTGCTAGCCCTGGTGTGCTGCACCACCCATTGTTGGCTTCTTTGATCCTTCTCACACCTCTATAACTAGCCCTTCCATTAAATCCTCCTTTATTACCTGTGTGAGTGTGCCATCTCTTTCCTGCCTGGGCTATAATTTATTTAGGGGTTTGAGTAACTCAGATATAGTCACAAGAAGTAGAGATACATAGACAAGGATCATTTGTGGCATACTTGATTCTAATCAATTCTGAGCCCTTAATATGGGTGTTGAGAGCTTCTGCTATGTGTTGTTATCAATATTACTAATGATAATAATAGTAGCAAGCTTTTATTATACTCTTACCACATGCCAGACACTGTTCTAACCATTTAATATGAATGAACTCATTCTATCCTCACAGCAATCTTAGAAGGTAGGTACTTTTTTTTTATCACTATTTCCTAGCTGAGGAAACGGAGGTACAGAACCGTTAAGAATCCTGCTTAAGGCTCTCCACTTTAGTGTGTCAATCAAAACCAAGCAGTCTTGTTCCAGAGTTCTTAATTTCTGCACTGGACTTCTCCAAATGAACAGGAAGTGAGTGCCAATGGACACATAATGAGAGTGCATTTAATTTTCAAAATTATAGAATCATCTGAACATAACTTTTGAAGGAAAAATCCATAATGTTTGAAAACTATTTTTAACTTTGGGATTTCTAACATAAATGCTAACACCCAGTAGTGCCATTTTTAGAAACTTGTAATTTATTTAGGCAGATGGAAATGGATATTGTTCCTAGATTTGAATGTTAAACACTAGTAAGACAGTGCAGCACTGTGAAAAGGACGCAGAAGACAAGGGTCCCACCATTCATTAGCTGGATGACCTTACGTGAGTTGCTTATTCTCTTGGAAACTTGCTGCCCTTTCTCAGTTTTATTAGGTCTCATCCAATGAACATGTTCCCTGTGTTGTCCTCAACATGACTGCCAACATCAACAACCAATATTTGTTTACTGGATTTGGCTTATAATGCAGAGACACATATGCTATTCATGATATTTCAAACAAGGAGACATTCCGCCTTGGCTTAAATAGTTACAGGAATTAGGATCGTGTTATTGCCTCAGGGAGCCATTCTCAAAAGGCGGCCTGACCACTTGCAGAATAGGTAAAGCACCCAAAGGAGGTCCAAGTGAAGATGGTGTTATTGTTGTAGTTGAGAAAAAATGAAGAGGAAGTTTTAATTGGTGGTGAAGGTTTGGAGTTGGGAAGTGACAGGTTGAAAGATACAAAGGATGCCTTAGGATGAAATCTCCAGGAGTCCCCCTGAAATGAAAACCTGTTATCTGCGAGGGGTTTCATTATTGCTTAGCTCACTTTCTTTGAACTTTCTTCTCCTTTATCCTCCATGCCTTCGTTCATGCCAAGCAATCTGTCTGAAAGGAACTCACCTGTCCAGAGAAACCCTCAAGGACAAACAAAACCTCTGCGGTTCCATGAAGTCAACCAAAGGTAACGTTTGTCCCTTCTTTCAGAATTCTATATTGTTTTCTTTAGAGCTGGTTCATAGCATTCATGTTGTGCTGTGCGCTGTCATTGTGTACACTCTGAGTCTCCTCCACTAGGTGTGAACTGTTTGTGTCTTATTTAGGTCTGATAAGAGTGAGTGCATGGAACTGGGTCATCTTTGCCAGAGAGGTGGGGTGGGGGTCTACAAAGCCCATTTCTAATGCACACACACCATCTGCACATTTGTGCACACGAGTATGGCGTTTAAAATACCCAGGGTGGCATGAGAAATTAGTCTCAGTTCTCAACCTTAAGAGATACTGAAAGATGTCGTGGCAAAGAATAAGGAGCAAGGATACACTCTTACTCGCTCGTATGACTTTTTAATCTTAGATCCTTATTAGCTTCCAGGCCCACTGGGAATGCCATCCAGTGGCAAAGGTAGCACCAATTCCAAAAACGATCCCGTTGCCTCAAGTCCTGATAATTACTCACTCATCCTTGCTTGCCAGCCATCATAAGGGTGCCAGCTTCCATAGTTGGACTGAACAGTGTACAAATAGCCAGGCACTTTTTTTTTTCTTATTCTGTAGAAATAGTAAAAGTAATGTAGGCAAAGACAATTTTGGAACTGTTGGGAGAAAAGAACTGAGGAATGGTATTTCGCCTCATCTACAGATACCAGCTTCTGAGATATCTTTTTTGGCTATACTCTGGGGAACAGAAGCCAGCATCTGACAACCTTATGACTGTGAGAGGGG
>NW_011889115.1:1947730-1950880 GCF_000151845.1 Pteropus vampyrus
CTTGCCAAGCCAGCTCCTCATGTCCTGTGAAAGGAGCCACAGTGGGCCTCTCCCTTCCCTCCGGCCCTCAGGTGCAGGATCAGAGAACCTGACAGTCATTTGTTTATCAGGCAGTTTTGTGCTTTTAAAGGGGGAGCTGGGTGGCACATACACAGATCTCTGAAGGGCAGGAATCTGCAAGTTGTGCACAGCTCCAGCTGAGCTATGATCCTCCAGCACTGTCCTCCTGTGAACCGTGGCTGGTGGCTTCCTTCTCACTCCATCAAGTCTACTGACTTGAAACAGGAAGTCTCAACCCTGAAGACTCAGCTGGTAAAAGTTGTTTTGTTGTTGTTGTTGTTGTTGTTGTTGTTGTTTATATAGTTTTACAAACAGCTTCAGTCTTCCCACTTAAGTCTTTGTGATCAGGAAAAAGAATTTTGGCCATTTATGACTTCAAATTGAAATAACAATAATAATAGTGATTACAGCTAACATTTATTGAGAGCTCACACTCTGTGCCAAGCACTGAGTTAATGATTATTAACTCGTTTCTTTCAACTCTGGAGGAGCACTATTATTAAGCTTGTTTTCAGCTGAGGAAAGAGGCTCAGATCACAACTTGCCCACAGTCATACAGCTACTAATTAATAGAATCAGGATTTGGATCCTAGGAGTCAGGTCCAGGCCCACACAGTTAAGTAAGCTATTCTATTCTGCCCCTTGCATGGACTTTTTTGGCCTGGGGACTTCATCTTTCCTCATAGTTACAGAAGTCAGATTTTGGAGTGTGTTGGTGTCTCACTGTATGGCTGGTCTCTCTTAGCTGTCAGGTCTCAGCATAAATGTGACTTCTTCAGATTCACTTGCTGTTGCATATTTATTCTCTCATAGTTTTGGAGGCTACATTCCCTGCAGAGGCTCTGGGGGAGAATTCATTCCATGCCTCTCTCCTAATTTCTAGAGGCTGTGGCAATCTTTGGCATTCCTCAGCTTGTAGATACATCACTCCAATCTCTGCATCCATCCTCACACGAATGTCTCCTCTGTGTGTGTGTCTTCTCTTCAGTCTGACTCAAATCTCCTTCTACCTTTCTCTTATGAGGAAATATGTCATTAGATTGAAGATTCACCCAGATCATCCAGGATGATCTCCTCATGTCAAGATCCTTAATTTATCACATCAGCAAAGACCCCAAAATAAGGTCACATCCACAGGTTCTGGGTATTAGGACACAGATATATCTTTTTTGGGGGGTGGGGGTGGGGGGACACCATTCAACTTACTACATCATCCAATCCAGAGTAGATCCCATTGTCTCATTGCCCTGTTTTCTTTCCTGCACAGCATTTTTCACTATCCAGAGTCTTATTTCTTTCTGTGTTTTCGGCCAGGGTGTTCTCAACCAGGGTGCTTCTGGCTTTTTGAGCAGGGCAAATCTTTACTATGCAGAAATGAGTCTTTCATTGCAGGACAGTTAGCATTTCACATTCCTGGTCCAACCTGAAGACCAGAAAGGGGATGAAGTGTAGAGAGAAAGTCTTTATGACAACCACACCCCTCCTTCCATATCTCTCACAGATATATGATGTCCCCACATGGAAGATGGTAACAGCCCAGGGACAGAACCACCAAGTTATGGGTTTATCATCTGTACCCTTTCACAGAAACAAAAGCTCCATAAGGACAGGGACCTCGTCTGACTTGCTCACTGCTGGAGTCCATGAGACTCAAACAATGTCTGGCCCTGAGCAGGCACTCAATGCATATTCTCTGAATGCACGCAGAAGATGGGGATGCTCCTTCTGGAAACGTGTGACAGGTATTTCCCTTTAAGTTGTTGTAGCCCTAGTTCAGGTGAGAGGTCTCAATAACAATAAAAAATAACAGAGAAGTCTCTAGTCTCATCCTGAATTTCCTCACTCCTCAGTCCCATGCCCTAATCCTTCCTCTCCTTGGCAGGGCTGTGTGTGGACTCAGAGCCATTCCTTCCCACTTGTCCTCGTCTCTGCCATGTGGTTCCTTCCCTGTCCGCCTGAAGTACTGTTTCTGCAGTCACCTCCAGTCTCTGTCGTGTTCATGGGCCTTCTTCCAGGTCACTGAAACAAAATTAGGGGATAAGCTTTGGGCTAATTTCCCCCGATTTTGCCATTGGACTGAGCTGCTACTTCTCCACTTCTGCTAGTCACCAAGTTTACCTCTGTGATTCTCAGAAACCTATAAATCAGGAATGACACTTGGTGGATTTATCAGCAATGATAGCTCCAGCGGTCATTAGTTACGCCATAAACGTTTATTTTCTTTTCCTTACCTTTAAGGGAAAAGAGACGCTGGAAGGGATATAAAGAAGTTCCCCCCTCTATCTGTACCACAAAAACATCTCTAGCTTGTTTTGGAGGGAGTGCTGGCTGGCAGGGTGAAGGGATCTAGGCAAGGTCTACAGGTACAGATACCTGTGCGGGACCAGGTTGGATTGCTGCAGAAACAAGAGAGACAGTATTTCCTAGTGGTTAGACAGAAGGGCTTTAGAGTCAATAATCTCACATGTGACCTTGGACAAGTAAGGCAGAGAAAATAAATAACTCACCCAAGGTCACACAGCTGCACATGACAGAGCTGGGAATTGGACTTTGCAATGGCAGAAGCTTATGCTTCTATCACACCGTTCTGCCTTCCTTACGGAGTCTCTAAGGAACAATTGCTGCTGCAGGCCCCAGGGCTGAAAAGCAGCCAAGAATGGTTTTGCTTTGCCCCATGTATGACTGTCGGAAGGAATGCTTCGGGTTTCTTGATACTTTAGGAAGCAGAGGCGCAGATGATAAAAATCAATATGTACTCCCCAGACTGTATGGGAATTTGGCTATGATAATCAGTTACGTACACACGCACATGCACACCCCACCATGACCACCACCACACAGACCCCATTCCAGCCTGGGCCAGCTTGGGAACTCAGCATGGGCCTGAGCTACCACTTACAAATCAGCTAGGCCGAGGCAGAAAGCTATGTGCAGGTAATCGAGAGGTGATTGTGCAGGGATCATCGCCTCCATTTAGGTGTCAATTGTGTAATTTCCAGCTGTTCCTCAGCTCAACAGCTGGAGTTCAATATGCTCAGGGCTTATCTGGAGGCCCCCAGCCAGAGAACTCAATATTAAGCTGGCTTCCAG
>NW_011889115.1:1952010-1953446 GCF_000151845.1 Pteropus vampyrus
CCCCGAGCCCATGCCAAGCCTTACTAATTAATCACAACACTCTTTTCCAGAAAGCCCTGGAACTGCCTTAGATTTCTTCTTAAGCAGAACTCTATGAATTTGCTTCTAATAGTTGTAGGCTCATGAGCTGGGTTATTCATTCACCTGTTTGTTCATTAAATATTTGTGAAAGACTTACTATGTGGTAGACACTGTTTTAAGCATGGGGAATTCTGCGATGAACAGAAACATATAATCTTGAAACGTATATTCACATGACGTAGGTCGATCACCTCAAGTTAAAGATGGTTAAAAAGGCACCCACGGAGCAAAGCCACCTTTGACCTTAGATTCCTAATGGGGCAAATGTTGCAGGACTGGAGATGATAAGCAATGCTGTAAGCAATGGAAGTGATCGGATTGTCCCTCCAGCGTGTCATTTCTGACCACAAAGCCTTCTGGGTTCATGGCTCTAGAAAGGTGAATCTGTTTGGTGACCAGAAAAAAAAATAAGGGCATCTGAACGGGGAAACCTGGCTTCCATTCAGGACTTGGCCACTTACTTGATATGCTGTTGGAGCAATCTGGGCCTCACCTCACTTTAGTCCATTGAACTGCTCTGAACTTCCACCATGGGCCTACCACTGTGCTAGGCATTTGGGACAAAGCCAAAAGAATGCACTCACAGTAAAAAGAGATGGTGGATTGCTGAAACAGATACTTTGTAGTCTCATGTTTCTCTTCTGTAAAAGAGGATTGGACTAGCTGATCCCTAAGGCCACTTTTACCTCTGATATTCTATGCCACTTGGGGAAGCCATTTCAGGAACATGACTCCTGACTCTGGCCAGGGAAACAGGTAATTCTGTATCCTGGCTTTTCATTTCGTTGCCGAATCAGAAGGCCTGGTGGTTAGGGACTGCTTGCCTGAGGGGGAACCGCATTGCCATGGCCTATCTCTCACAACATTGCTCAATATCTCAAGCATTGTGACATTTGCTCAATTTTGGCTCAGTCCTTGAATTATTATCTCCTACTGCCCCAGCTAGAATCCCATGCCTTCTGACTTCTTATTAGATGAGAGAAAGCAGAGACAGGTACCCTCCCCGTCCTTTTCCTGAGTCTGGGTCATCTGTAGGCTAGCTGCTGAATATACCAATCCTTCCAAAGTCATTCCAGAAAAAAATGACTCAAGAAGGGGTAATTTTCAGTGATGAGATAGAGTGGTAGATACGTGTATGGAGCCAGACTTCAAGCAGTCCTTAATGAAAGAATAATAATAATTTTTTAAAAAGCCATTTGGTGTGCCTATGGCCAAGTTAGAAGGAAGAAAAATAAGAAAAACACTGTGTGTACATGAGTATATTTAGAAAGTGTACTTAGAATGTGTTTAAAGTACAACACAGAACGTAAGTACCACGAATGCATGAGTATTTAAATAACGGAGTTCAGAACAGA
>NW_011889115.1:1954541-1976943 GCF_000151845.1 Pteropus vampyrus
GTCATCTGTAGGCTAGCTGCTGAATATACCAATCCTTCCAAAGTCATTCCAGAAAAAAATGACTCAAGAAGGGGTAATTTTCAGTGATGAGATAGGGTGGTAGATACGTGTATGGAGCCAGACTTTAAGCAGTCCTTAATGAAAGAATAATAATAATTTTTAAGAAAGCCATTTGGCATGCCTATGGCCAAGTTAGAAGGAAGAAAAATAAGAAAAACACTGTGTGTACATGAGTGTATTTAGAAAGTGTACTTAGAATGTGTTTAAAGTACAACACAGAACGTAAGTACCACGAATGCATGAGTATTTAAATAACGGAGTTCAGAACAGAATAGGAAAGAAGTAAGAACAGAGAGTGGAGAGCCTGTATTAAATTATCGCCCGATGGTTGGAAAAGGATACTGAAATTTTTCTACTGACAAAATTTGATTGGTCGAACTTAAAATGTTCTCTTGGTGCTAGGTTATACCTCCTAAGCAACATGCCTAAAACTGAGTGAATAATGTGTGTGCTTAGTGAGTAGGGGATCCTAAAATATAAAAAGCCCATCTAGACTCATGAGCTAGTCCATTATTTTGTGTGAAAATATAACCTTATGTTAAATAATAGCATGTAAAATTATGTCTCTGTGTATATGTGTGTATGGATGTGTGTGTACTATGTAACTACTTTTGTGATCACATTAATATAGAGTCTATGTCTTTATCAGTCTTGTCCCACGTAATAGTCCAGCACACTTTCTGCCACTTAGTTGGAGCTCGCTACTCACTAAATGTTTCTAGAATAAATGGAGCTGGAAACAGGTTCTTTTTCTATAGTGCAATGATTCCTCCTGTCCTCAGGGGGGCAGCTTACTTGAAGGTTATACAAATGATGCATTTATACTCTTCTGTCTCTGCTCCAAACAATATTTTTATATCACTTCTGACTCTCTAACCTAAAGCTCGTTTATGTACACAGAATTCCAGGGTCCACTGCAACTTTTTGTGTGATCTAATAAGGACAATAATTGACCATTGCAAAAATCAGAAATGATTTTAACCTGTGCTTTCTGGGGGCAAAAATTGCTTTTTGTATAACAGGATTCATTGTGGAATGATAACAATAATAGCTATGTCATTATTAATAGTAATGTCTGCTACATCTTTAGAGGCTACCACGAGGTAGGAATTCTGCTAGGCGTTTTTCATATAGGAGAAGTGCTATATAATGTATTGTTAGAAGTATTACTAGTAACACTAAGCTAAGCACTGCTCTCAATACTTTACATGTATTATCTAATCTTCACACCCTTTACGAAATAATTGTTGTTATTTACCTTATGCAAATGATGAAATTGAGGCTCCAAGAGGATTGAATAACTCATCCTAAGTTACCCAGACAGTGAGTGGCAGAGCCAGAATTCACACCCAATGAGAGCTATCTGCGAGGCCTGTGCACTTTCTAGCATGGGACACATGATCGGGGAAGTGGTGGAAAGCACAGAGGGATACAAGTCACAGCCCCTGGTGGGGAAATCGCCATAGTGGTTTCCTCCTAGGATGGCACTGCAAAGTGAAGGAGAACATGTGAGCCAAGCATCCAGACTAGTGCAGAAGAACAGTAAAGACCCAAGCATCAACGGCTCCTTCCCTCCCCCTACAAAGCGGCAAATTGTATGAGATGTCTAGATTTCCTTCCTCTTTTTTTTGAATGACATGCCTATATTTCTAAACCAGTTTTGATGGGGATTCATTTTCAGTGGCTATGGAATTACTCGTGGAAATACTACTATTAGACTTTTGCCTCTGTTCATCTCACATGTTGATCCTCACGGCAGAGGTTGCTATGATAGACCAACAAATAATAAAGTTGATAATAGTCAAGTGGCAAAACCCTCAAACTTTTTAATACTCTAAGCTTTCTGTCTGAAAGATGTCATTTCTTTCAATGGCTTAAAGTTTCTTCAAGGCAGAAAACCATTGAAGCTGCAGCATAGCTGAACATCTGTCTTATCATGTGGGCAGATATTGGGATTAAATTAACTAGAAATGAATAGAATGATGTATGACAGGGTGCAGATGTCCCAGGCACAGTGTGATAATTTCATTGCAAAACTATGTAATGAATTCCATACATTATGGAAGTACAAATGTACCACTTTAGGTAATTGTGATGAAAAGGTATAATGTGCAATGCATAAACAGAGTGTGAGCCCAGGGGCATTTCTCCTCTGCTATTTCTCTTTAGTCATTTCAGAATGACTTTATTTGGTTTAATGTAAGCCTATTATTATTATTAGAGGCTTATTTTTTAGGTCGGCTCCTTCAATGTTTCTTGCCTGGTTGGTATAAGAAATATTTGGAGTAGAGGAATAGAATTTGGGCAGGTCAGAGCTTTTAGTCTCCTGGAGAGTGATGGCTGGAGACAGCATTTACAAAAATATTTTGTTGTGAGAATTTCGGAGCAGAAGCTTTCTCTCTCTCTCTTTCTCTCTCTCTCTCTCTCTCTCTCTCTCTCTCTCCACGCCGCCCCCCGCCTCTGCCCAGCCTCCTTTCCTTCTCTCCTTTCTTTCTGATGAGCTGAGAGACTGTTTCAGCATCTTCTGCTGTTCTGTGCAAGGGAATTAAAGGTGGTATAATGGGAAGAAATGTGGGTTTAAAGCCAGAAGACCAAGTCTCTTCCCCTGACTCTATTCTTGACTGCTGTGTGACCTTGAGCAAGTCACTCCACCTCTCTGAGCTGCTTTTTCCTCATTTGTAAAAAGCAGCTAATAATACTATATCATACTGTTGCCAGGTACAAATGAGGGGGTATAGAACATAAGTTCTTAAAAGATAGACCGTGTCTGTCTTGTTTATTGCTTTATCTCCAGTGCTTAGCAAAATGATCACACAGCACAGAAAACTGATGATTTTTTTTAAAAAAAATTACTTTTCGTTATTTTTTTTTAAGTTCCTTGGCCCATTGCTTGGCCCTTGGGGGAATTTAATTTATTAAAATCTTAAGTTTCGGCTGGTTTGAAGAAGTTTATCTGCAGAGACCTTCAACTTGGGTGTTGGTAGCCCATTCACTAAACAGCCCATTACAATTAAAGACCCTGGCCAAACACCCATTCCAGCTGAGCAACAGAGAAGGACCGAGGCTCTCTCAGTGGCACACAGGGCAGTACAGGAAGGGACAAAACCCCTTTCCTGACCAGCAGCCTCCTATTTGCCTGCCTTGCCATGCATGCTGCCTGCCCTGGCTGGGATAGTGGGAGCCGAGGTCAGGCCTGGCCGGCAGCAGAAGCCTCTCTGCTCAGGGAGAAGCCACCTTCACTGGCATGTTTTTGAATCCAGGAACAAGAGGCAAGTTTCATTTTGCAGCAAATGGCTGGCCTGCAGCCCTGCTTCCCAAGTGAGGGTGAGATCCCCGTGGTCACAGCTGTGGCCAGTCCCAGCCTTGTTTTCCTCTCCATCCCGCTGCTCTGTTCACACAGCCCCACTCTTCCCCTTTAAGTCTCCTCTCCACCAATTATTTGCCTGGGGTGACATCAGTGGAAAATGTGAGGAGATGGCAGCAGGGCCGAAACCCTAGCCTTCCCTGGGAGGCCAGAAAAGCCTGTTTTTAATGCTCCGATTGGTCCCTGATTTCCCCAGCTTGTTTGTGCCATGTAATGCTTTCGGCACAGTGAAGCGAGATGCCCGGGGTGATTCAAGGCCACTGGGGGCCTGGGTCTTCCTGACCACTGGACAGACGCTTTGCTGTCTGGCCTCTTTTCTTAACTGGAAACACCCCGAAACCAGCCCCATGGAGGGCACACACGGTGGAAAATTCACGTGGTAAGGCTTTATCCTTCCCCCAAATGAAAGTTGCTGCATTCGAAGCTGTGGGTTTGAGGTTTGTCACCACATATCTTCCTTTCCCTGCTCCAGTCTTCCTATTCTGCCTCTCCCCACAAGCTGCGGGGTCTGGATTTTCTGCCAAATTTGGCTGCCTTGAAAGGAACATTGTTTGAAATAGAGACTTGAGGAAGGTGCTAATCTTCCGTTGCTTATCAAATTTGAGCAAAAATATGTTGACATCCCACTTTCCCAAGTGCTAGCTCAGCTCTTTGCCATTCAATTGTGAGAGGGACCAGCTGTGTGTCTAGCTGGGGATTCAAACCCTTTCTGACTACCCAGCCCCGCTTACCTGGCCTCACAGACACACAGGCCAGCAGGGGTGATGGGTAGTTTGGAGGTCTCTTCATCCCCAATGGCACAGCCCTGTTATGTTCCGGGAGAGGCATCTCACTGATCGCTTCTGCCCCTGCCGCTGCTTAAACTCTCAAGGAAAAATATGCCGCCAAGTAGTTACTGATCTAAATGTGGAAAGAGCGCTTCATTTTCTCACGATGAAAGACATATTTGGGATCATCTGGTTTTCCAAGCAGATGCCCAGTTTATCTCACTTTAAATCAACTCTCTCTGACTGGACCCTTTCCTGGATGAATTAATTGAGCGTGGCTAAAACCAAAATGCTCTGTCGATTAAGGAGCTAGGCAAAGGGGCGCTGTGTCAAGGATGTCAGCTTGCGAGGAGGGTGGCAAGTTGTTTACTTCTATTCTCATAACAGAAGGAACAGGCAGGCTCAGCCCACTGGAAATAATTTTGAATAATCTCACTCTATTACTCGAAGCGAAATTGAGTCTGCTCAAGCTACCCTAGTGATCCGACATTCCAGTGAAACGGGGAAACTAATATCCAATTCATGCAGCATAAAATAAGTGACATAAGGAAAAGCAGGATGGAATCTGGAAGTTTTTAGTTTTCAATTTGTAC
The DNA here is from genome assembly GCF_000151845.1 of Pteropus vampyrus. NCBI lineage: Eukaryota > Metazoa > Chordata > Mammalia > Chiroptera > Pteropodidae > Pteropus > Pteropus vampyrus. Next base: position 1,959,326 of record NW_011889115.1, read on the forward strand.
GGCTTGTCTTCTATTACTGGATCAACTTGCTAATGCGGCTCACACAGAGGAGGGGGTTTCATTAAGTTGCTGGTCTTTAGTGGTGGTGGGCATGTGTGTGCATGTGTGTCTGTGTGTGTGGCAGCTATTGGTGTCTGACACTGATATCAGATATGCAATGCCCTGCATAAATCAAATCTAGAAGGGGAATTTGTCTAAGAAATGGAAATGGAGCCCCTGACTTACCAAATGGAGATCTTCTGGCTGAGGGGGCGGATAGCCTGGAATTTAGATTTGACCCTTTCGAAAATGCTCCCAGTGTGCGGGGATGGGCTCATTAGCTTCCTTTGCCCACCAGCTCCCATCGTACATGCTCTCTGATAAGGGAACTGTCATCCACTGAGTTCAGAGGAAAACCTCAACATCTCTCTTAACTCTTTCCTCCGTCACAGCTCTCACGCCTTTCCAGTAGCTAAATAATTGGTTCTGCTTCAAATTATGTTATTTCTATTCTCTCCTCTTTGTGCCTGGCTAAGACCCTGATCCAATTTTTTAGTAATTCTGATTGCTCTTTATTCTGCCCATATCTCCCTGCCTTAAACCATCCTCTTTCTGACTGCTAAATCAACGTAAGCACAGCTCTAATGTATCACTCCCTGCTCTAGAGTATTTGATGGCTCCCTACTGCCTAGTAACTCAATCCAAGTCCCCAAGTTTATCATTCAAAAGTCTCCTTAGTTTGGCTTTAGTCTTGCTTTCTGAGTCTCAGGCATTCTTCTTCACTCATTCTGAGCTGCACTCCAGTGAAAATAGTTCTGATTTTCTTGCACATGCTGCAGTTTTCTACCTGTGTGTTTGCTCACACAATTTACTGTACACGAGTGCCCTACTCTGTCGGTCCATCTCTGCATGTCCAGATCCCATCCATCTTTCAAGATCCAGTTCAGGTGTTACCTCCTCCAGGAAGACTTTCTGGTTCCTCTGGTTGGATACCCTCTTCCTCAGACCCCTCATTGCCCTTTCTCCCCGTTCTAGCCCAAGGTCAGTACATTGGGTCATAATTAAGTGCACGGGCCAGGAAATCAAATGTCTAAATGAGAATCTTGGCTGTGGGGTCTTGTGCATGCCACTTAAATTCTCTGTGCCTCGGTTCTCTTCTGTGAAACTGAGCTAATGAGAGTATTTAGCTCTCAGAGAATTCTAGGAAATTAAAGGGGGAAAAAATGGTGACGGGTGTGGCATGGTGCTATCTACATGGCAAGGGTTCAACAAGCATTTTTTTTTTTTCCTAGTAACCTTTCTGCTCTGCAATAGTGCAAGCTTTATAAAGATTTCACAAACTTATGGTTCAATCTAGTTTTTTTTTTGAAGCCTACAGCACCTGGTCTTCCTAGGTGGTCTCCCACCCAAGTACCAACAGGCTCGACCCTGCTTAGCTTCCGAGATCAGATGAGATCAGGCATATTGAGGGTGGTATGACCATAGACCAACCCAGTATTTATTGAACACCTACTCCAGTCATGTTTTTTGTTAGGATTTGAGGATAAATAGAGATAAATAAGATATAGCATCTGCCCTCAAGGAAGTCATGGTCAAGGGCAGAGGAGATGAACTAATAAACAGCATGACAACACATTGGGTTAAGGGCTCCGATAGAAGTGAACACAGGTGAGACAGCTTAGTGAGATGACTTAACTATCAGTGCTGGAGCCAGACTCCCTGGGCTTGAATCCCAGCTTGGTCACTTCCTAGCTGCATGACCTTGGGCTGTGCATCTGTTAACCTCTGTGCTTTGATTTTATTACCAGTAAAACGTGGATAGTACGCGGTACTTACCTTAGAGGATGGTTGTAAGGATTCCACGGCTTGAGAACCAAATCACACCTAGAACAGGGCCTGGCACGTTGTAAGAGCTCAGTAATGGCTAGTTATTATCTCAGAACTCTTTGAGACCTAATTGGTGCTTTGCCTTTGGGCGATTTCTTTCTCTGCCAGAGTGGTGAGCTTTTATAAGGATAAAGACACCACTGTTGGGAGAAGCCATGAAAAAAGGAGGCATAAGACTTTTGGAGGTACACTTTGAAGCAGGCTTGTCCTCCCCTTCCCTATCCCCAGAGGGTCCCCCCACCCTGCCCTCTTAGAACACACACACTCCAGCTTGCCTCTCGGAGGCAGAGAATCCCCTCACTTTTGCTGGGTGTGGTTAGTGCAAGTCATTGGCCAGCCTCGCTTAATCTCTTAAAAGTTTCCTAGTGTGAGTAGCCTGTCTCTCTGCCTTCCTGGGCTTCTGTGGCAAAGTTTCCATTCAAAGAACCCTGCCCCCACACTTTCCTATGCAGGAACATTGAGATCTTATAAGATGGGAAAAGGCTAGGGCTTTATCAGGCATTTTTAACTAGCCTCAATACTGGTACAAGCTTTTGTGACTTTAGTAATTGGTCTTTGTGAAAAACAGAACCACCCCTCCCACCTCCCACCTCCCAACCCCCAGTCTATGGCTTAATTTCCCAAATCTTCATTTTTTCGTGCCTTAGTGTTAGTGACACTTGGCAGAGGAAGGCCTGGGTTCACAGCCCCGGCAGCCTTTTGTCTGGGATTACATTGGTCGGCCCTCCCTGGTCTGAGATGACAGCTAAGGACATTCCTAGACACCACTGTCCTGAGAGATCTTTTGACCAAAGCAGGGTACATCCACCTCTGTCATGTGTCTATACTCTGGCCAGTCATTCAGAGAAGCATCAGAAAGAGCAGGGCCTAAAAATGTCAGGAGATCATGTGCAGTGAGTGTTGAAGGCAGAGTAGAGAATTGGGGTGATAATGTGGAGGATTATATGAAAGAAATTGTTTCAAAAGCAACTTTAACAAGTGGAAGGAAGTGAAGGACTTGGAAGTGAAGAATCATTTATATTCCAGAAAAGGCAGCCTTTGTGAAAGCAGAATGGGTCCAAGGCTCTGTGTGTGTGTGTGTGTGTGTGTGTGTGCGCGCGTTGTCGTCGTCGTCGTTGTTGTTGTTGTTGGAGGAGGAGGAGAGAGCAAAGTTAACCTGAAGTCAATGCATAATTACACATCCCTTGTTTCTCTAGCTCATCCACAGTCTATGAAGAAAATCCAGAAGTGTGTGGTAATGAACATGGACACAACTCTGACTTCCCCATCTGGTCCCCTCATAGCTCCAGCAAAAACACAGGGGGGCTTGTGGTGCTCCTTGACAAACATTTTTTTTTTTCGTTTTCTTTTTTTTAGGCGAGGCAACACTTGGTTGACCTCACAGATTGTAAGGACCTCGACAATCCTTTATTTTTTATTTTATTTTTTTACACCTACAGCACCTGGCCATCCTAGGTGGTCTCCCATTGACATTTGTTTTCTGTAGCTCCTGCCTTAGATGATGACCCTCTGTTTGGGTCTCTCTTGTTCTCACAAAGTGGGGCCAACTCATCATTGTGATTGGAGTTAGACTGGGTTGCCCAGATACTGCCTTAGCTGAGGTAGAAAAGGATTTCCTCCCACTGGTGTCTTAACTCCTTCTTTAGGTTTCTTTAGGCTTCACATACATACTTTTTTTTTTTACTTTAGCATTGTGGGGCTGAGTCATTAGAAGACTCTTGAGAGATATCTATTAGTGTCCTGGTTTAAAGCCTACAGGCTCCCGAATTATCTCAATATCACAAAAAAATGTCTGCCTACCCAGGTAACCCTGGAGAGGCCATGATGAATTTGGACTTCCCCTGATGCCTGGAATCCGTGCTGTAACTGAGGGGAGTCCCCATCCAGTTATGTCAGTAGAACTAGCTCCTAACTGAGCAGGACTCTCATCCCCTGAGAGGCAGTGTGACATGTGGCGGCCTAAGATGGAATCAGGCAGTCCAGGTTCAAACCTCATCTCTGACCTTTCCTAAGCATGGGGCTTTGACCAAGTCATTGGATCTTTTCAAGTCTAGTTTTATTAAATACAAAATAGAAATAATAAAATATCTTCCTAGCAGGATTATTGTGGGAGTTAGAGATGACTCAAGTGAAATGAATGGCTTGGTGTCTGGCAGGTCAGTGATAATAGCAGCTTCCATTCATTTAGTTGCTTACTAAGTGCCAGACACTGTGATATATTCTTTATATATTTTAGTAGAAATAGTTTTCAGAGGCCATTTGACTCTCTACGTCAAATAAATATAATTCTGCATAATTTTCTATACTTTATCATTTTTATTTATTAATTACTTATTTGTTTATAAAACTTTATTTCAAAGTCCCATTCTGCATGACGGCAGACACTCAATTCATTCTAGTCATTGCTGGGAAATCACAGTCACCTCAGTGTTCTCTATGTTGCATTATGTTTAAGCTCAGTAAATTCAGAATGTTTCTTTTTTGCTTCTTCCCCTTGATGTGGCATTAACATTCTGGAGTTGAGTAGTATCCTGGCATGGGTGTGGATGGAGGGAAGGCCGAGGCTTCTGGCCCAAGGTTTTTCTTTTTTTCAGTGATGGTGGCTGCCAAGATGTGTTTCCTGGTCTTTGGTCATTGGCATTCTTACTCCAGACATGCAGGCTCTACTATGTCCCACCTTGTAAGATTTTATGAAAACGAGTAGTGAGACAGGAAAAACTGGCCCTACCTGATCACATATTCTCCTAAATATCTTCTGTCTTACTTCTGGACTGAGAGCATTGACCTTAAAAGCCAATGTCTTTGTTCTCTGGTTCTACCATGGCAGCTTTTCCAAAGTGATAGGGGGTTGAGATGGAAGCAAGGAACGCAAGGTGGCTGTGTAAGGGAACATTCATCTTCTCACGACACGGACACTATTCTTATTTAATTTTTCATGCAATTCTATGATGTAGTTTCTATTTACAATCCCATTGTACAGATAATGATTTAAGGCTCAAAAAAAAAAAAACAACAACTGGGTGTTGGACCCAATTCCTTCAACCACCAGATATTTATAGAATGCCCATGAGTGCCAGATTTGGGGGACTACAGCAGTATTCAATACCGACAAAACTCTTGTTCTTATGGAACTTACATCCAGCTGGGGTGGGGAGAATAGGGAAGAAACAGCAAGAAAAAAGATCAACAAGTAATCTGTGCAGTTTATCCCATGGCGATAAGCGCTAGGAAGATACATAAATCATGGAAGGGGGCTTGGGAATGCCAAGGAGGATGTGCCTTTGAACATTATGCTTCACTGAGATGATAAGGCAGGTGAAGAATCCATATTGGAAAGAAACAAAGCCCAAAGAGAGGGACCAGCAGGTACAAAGGCCCTGAGATGGGGAGTCTGTCTGATTGAATAGTTAAGGAAGAGCCAGGATTTGAACCCAGTTAGTCTGCACGCTGTGTCTATGTGCTTCACTACCATTTAATGGGGCTCAAATTATAGTCATTATTGCTATTTTTATGTCTCTGCTATTGACCTGGCATTAAACCCCTCTTTTATTTTCAGAGTCTTGGTGGGTAGCTGAAAATGTCAGATACTCTTTCTCCTCACTCTCCCTCTAACTATGGAATGGTTGTATGCCTCAGGTGCAGAAACACCACCTGGGCTTCAAGTCAGGAGCTAGAGATGCAAGGAATAGGGACCAGAAGGAAGAGTTTCTGTGCCCTGGTAGTTGAAGACCAGAGCATCGAATGTGGCTGTGTGAGAGTGGTGTTGAAAATTGAGCAGGGCTACTTGTGTCATCAGTATAAGCTGCAAGGTCAGGGCTAGGTGAAGCAGGACTTGTGTCTGCACTTGACCAGTTTCATTCTGTGACCTTCAATGTTGTTCCTGGCGGCGTAGCCCTGAGCCAGTTTCCTGAGACTTCACGGCTATTTGTTGAATTAGCTATTATCCATCTGTTTTCTCCTTCAAAAGTAACATAGGTTTTATTTTTAGTTCAATAAAAAAAAAGAAGACTAGATGAAAGTAACATTTTCTTTTTCATCCTGCCACCCTATCCCACAAATTTGGGGCTTGCAATTTTTATAAGGTTTGCATGATGATAAATAAGAAATAGAAAAGTTATTAAAATTGAAGTGAATTTCTTTTTGGGATGTGGAAAATAATGAAAAAGCTATTTCATCTGTTTTCTTTCCTATTTCAAAATATAAAATGGGAGATGAGGCTGCTTGCTGTTTTGACATTGTCAGGCATGTCTCAAATGCCCTAGGTGTTCTCACGTTACTCCAACAAGTTCTCAGAGCAACCAAAAGAAATGTTCCAGTTTTCTCCTGTTTTGTCTTCCCAGAGCAGTAAAAAAACCAGCATGTCCTGGAAAAATTTCACTTTACCTGCAAAACAATTTTTTTCCTTCCTAATATATATGTTTACTAAGATGAACTAATTTAAGTGTGAAAAAATTAACACACTTTCTTGAGATACATCTCCCCCAGAGGATTACGATAATTTAGGTAAAGTCATAATCCAAATCACAGGCCTTTATCTGTTTTATGTTTCCTCTTTTTAATTTTTCCTTTGTTTTTATTTTTAATTAAAGTTAACTGCAAATAAACTTTGGAGAATTAAACAACTTTATAAAGTCAATTACACCACTCTGTCCCCATCTCTCCCCCAGCCCCCCTTCCCAAAGGCAACCACTTTGCCCAGAAAAGCTGACAATTTTATTGTTTACCCCCATACTTCTCTGCAACGTCTCATCTTGCTACTTTTTGAGGGTTCAGTTTAGGTATTACTTAAGAACTTCCTACGATGGAAGATAGAATTTAGACCTCTTTGCTCCCCTTAAACCACTTCACACTCTTACCATAGCCCACATCTTTCTAATTAAATAGAGTAATATTATAATTTTGAGAGATAAATATTCAGAGCTTACATTATTATTACCTTTTAACAATCTTTACAGGTGATTCATTTAGCAAACTGATGATTTTTCCTTTCCTTCACATTTGGCTTTTCCTAGAGGTAATATTTGTCATAGTTTTCATTTGCTCAGGATTGCACGTACAATTAAGTAATTAAATTCTAAACTCTTTGCCAAATGTCTAAATCTATCCTTAAGATTTCCATTTACGTGAAGTTTTCCATCATTTTTTTTTTCCCCAGGAGCCTCCTGACCTCTTTCAATCACCCCTGCCTGTGCACAGCAATCTTCCTGGAATCTACCTTCCCAGCATCTTAAGGGCTGCCTTCACTTCTCTCCCAGTTTGATGCTTCCCTTTACTGTACCCCATGTCATCATCTTATTTAGATCATCCCCTCATTTTATTGGAGTGCATCCTCTAATAGCTTCCTGAGAAAGTTGAAAGGAAGGTAAATAATTTTGTGACTTTGCTGATCTAAAAATGTTTTTACTTTACTCTCATACTTTATGTATTTATTTTATTACAGTTTGTGTGGGAAAATAATTCAACATTGGAAATTATTTTCCTTCAGAATTTTGAAGGCATTACTTCAGCTTCTAGCTTCCAGTTTAATATTGGTTGGGAGCCATTCTGATTCCTGAGCTTGTGTACCTGTGTTTTTCTCTGGAAACTTATGGATTTTTTTCATGGTCCTTATTATTTGGAAATTTCACAATAATATGCTTTGCTGTAGATCTTCTTTTTTTTTTTGATCCATTGTCCCTTTTAATAAAGACACTCATATTCTTTAGTCTTGTAATTTTCTTAAATTACATTTTTAATAATCGCATTCATTTAATTTCTTCAAATTTTGTAGAACTTCTATTATTTGGTTATTAGATCTCTTAGACTTAAGTTTTATTTTATATTTTACTTTCTGATTTTTCTTCTATTTAACTTTGTCTACTTTCTTGGAGATCTTACTTTTAAAACTTTCCATTGTGTTTTTCATTTTCATTATCACATTTTTAATTTCTAAGATCTCCTTTTTGTTTCTTAAATAGTCTCAGTTTTCATTGCCCTATGCATGGTCACAATATTAATTTTCAAAATCTATGAACGATAGGTATTCTTTAAACTTTGCTTTTCCCATCTCTATTTCCACCATGTTGTACCATTTTTTTCTTTTAATATCTAATCACTAGATGTCTAGATTTCTGATAGTACTCAGTTGTCTGATTATATTTCAGAATAGGGGACTTCAAAGCTGACTAGAGGCTTGTGAATTGTGAGTTTAAAGGTAGGATGATCTGGGTGGGCTCTAACTTGTAGAGCTTTTCATGTCAGTTTTCTCTTGTTTCTGTTAAGAAGCCTTCTGTTAGTTGATATATTCCTTCTCTTGCTTCTTTTGAGATCTTTTCCTCGGATCTCCACAGTTTCATTATAATGTGTATTTGTGGATATCTATCAATCTATCTATCTATCTAGTCTCCTTCATATTAATTGTGAATCCTAAATCTTATAATTTATGCTTTTTATTAATTATGGAATATTCTCGGACATACATTATTAAACTATTGCATCTTCCTCATTCTCTATATTGTCTCTTTCTGAAACTCCTATTGACATGTGTTGGACAGTTTTATCCTGATTTTTACATCATTCAACTTTCCTTCATGTTTTTTTCATTTCTTTCTCTCTTCGTTCTAGATTTTGGGTAATTATTTCAGATGATATACCCTCTAGTTGTCTAATTCTCTGTATCTTTCTGCATATTGGGTTATTTAACTCATCTATTATAGTTTTTCATTCGTCTCTTTCAATGACTTCATTTTTTATTTCTATTCCTGTTATTGGTTTTATAAAATATACCTTTTCCCTTAATGTTTTACTCTTTACTCATATATTCTCTTCTTTTATGCTTCTAATTACTTAGACAATTATTTTGTAATCACTTTCCAATATTTATATTATCTAATTATTTTGAGAGCAGCCCTGTTGTTTATTTTACCTCCTGACTTGACTCATGGTAGATGTCCCCCTCACTTAATTAGTTAAGATTTTGTTTCACTGTGAGTTATAGAAATAAGGAAAATAATGACTTAAACAACAGAAGCCTAGTTTTTTCTCATGTAAAAGTTCTGATGTGATGTAGGAAATTCAGTGTTGATATGGTGCCATTCACTAGTTGTCCTCATGGTCCATGATGGAGCACCAGCCATCACATCCATGCTCCAAATAGCAGGATGGGCAAAAAGAAGGAACAAAGGGGACATGGAAGCTATCTTTTGAGGAGATTTACTGGAAGCTTCTATACAACATTTCTGTTTATAACTTATTGGTCAGAACATAGTCATATGGCTACCCTTAGCTGCCAAAGAATTTGATAACTTCCAAGACCTAAACAGGGGAGGACAGAAATTCTTGGGAAAAGCAACAAGAAATCCCTACTGCATTTAAATATTTTATAATAAGTACACATCTTTAGTGTATAATGCCTAAACTACCTGGGTTGAAGGCCCATCCCTCCAAAGAGCTTTTAGTCTTGCTTCCTCCAGGTGCCCCAAAGTTTCTCTTATTTGGGATCTAATTTTTTGTTGTTAATTTCTTATATTGGGAGGGCAGGGTCACCGAACAAAATGAATAATATAAATCTGAATTCCAAACCTGTATGAAGTTTGCCTTTATGGTTGGTTACCTATTCTTAGAGAAGATTTTATTTTCTCTCTCAGTCCTTAACCAAGATAGACATGTAAGTTTGTACACAGAAAATAGATTGAGTAGATTTTTAAGCCTGTTCTTTTACTCATGGTGTAATCCCTTGAGCGTCCTAGCTTTATGCAAGGACCTTTGTTACAGCATCAAATTGTATAGGCCTAAGGCTTGGTCTTTTGTTCCAACGTAGGCATAAAAATCTAAATCTTTAGGCCAATGAGACTGACAAGCCCCATGTCCCTTCCCACCTCAGCCACTATTTACCAGGGCAGTTGCAGTGTCAGCTCACAAGGTTGTAGTTTCTTCTTTATTTTAATCCCCCAGGGGATTTCTCCTACTTTCTAATAAACTTTACAAGCTCCTATATACTTTATCTTTTCCTTCTATAATTTCTAGGTATTCTGTAGCAGGAGGATTTCAAATGACCAGTCTACCCTTTCTCACTTTTGGTTTGATTATAACAGCCAGAATTGTATTTCTGTTGCTTAACACTAGAACTACTAATTCATACAATTTGTGTTTTAGAATCTGCTCCCTTGGGCCTGGGCCTGATTCTTGACAACCGCTGAGGTCTAACATCTTGCCAGAGATCTCCAGCTAGAGAATGACAGATGGGCACTCCCAGGCTCCTGATATGATTCCACTATCAGAGCAATTCATAAAGGGGAACCTATTTCAAGCCAGCTTAGGCAGTCTCTCCATGAACTCACTGTTCTCATGTGCAAGCTTTGTAGAACTCCAGCTCTAACACTCTCGCGTCTCAGACAGCAGCTTGGGAATTCAGAAACCCTCCTGAGAAGCATACTCGTTTCTCAGGAGGGACTGAAATTCAACCCATTAATGCCAATTACACTGAATAATCAGAATTTGGCAGCAAGGCTTTGGAACATAGGGATGAAAACATATTCATTCCATCATGATGGGCAGGCTCTTAAATGCCCGTAGCTGAGACAAACATAGACCCAGTGCTTCCCTGGCAGGCCTTGAGCAGCCATGGGGCAGCAAGAAGGCACTGGGGTGGGAAGAAGGTCCAGGATGCATGGACAGGGCAGTTAGGTTCATCTGCCCTTTGTTCCTGGGTCTGCAACTCACCTTCTAAATCACTTTGGGCTCACTCTGCCTGCTCTCTTAGCATCACTTTCTTTACTAAAGAAATGGAGATAAGGTTGCCAGTCATGCTTAATGTAGTATTGCAAGGACCAGATACCAGATATTTATAGGAGAGAGATAACGTTACCATCTTAATCTTGCAAATGAAGAAACTGAGGCTTGGAGAGATGAAGTGAGTTCTTCGAGTTCACATAGCCAGTGGGTGGCAAAGCTGGGGCTCAGAGATGATGTTTCTGACCTAAGAACTCATTCTCTTCCCACAGTGCCACAACTATATAAATGTAAGATAAAAGCAGGAAGAAGAGAATTAACGGTTTGCGAGACCTCTTCCCTGCCGGCCGCTTTATGTGTAGTATGTCATTTACTTTCCCTGCAACAATCTATGCCTAGAGGTTAGTTTTCATATGCCTACTTTATAGATGAGAAAGCTAGCTCTCAGAGACTACCTATGATTTACCCAAGGCAACATAATAATTTCAAGTGTTAGGATTTGAACCTGGCATTGTCAGATCACAAACTTGTTCTCTCTCTCTCAATCTCTCTCTCTCTCTCTCTCATCTCTCGGTTTCTTTTTAAAATACTCTCCAGATATTGACATGCTCCCCTAAAATCCATATGCATTTAGATGAGGTTCAAATCAATTAGTTCAAACTTTGCTGCTGAGGTTCCTTTGTGCCAAAGGTGATCAAGGTGCTTCCAGTTTTATGCATTCAAACCCAATGAGGAAAGATCTTTACTTCTTGCTTGACAGCCCAGAATTGAGACTCACAGTGCATATGGTGTTTGCAAAATGCTAGTTGTGTATGGGTGTTTAAACTTTAGTTTTGCAGCTTTTAATTTATTTATGCAAGCAAGCCGCCTTTCATGAATTTTAATCCGAGCTGCCTTAAAGAAGTGCTTTCCAAATGGGACAGCATTTGTGATCACCACTAAGCCATTCTAACTGCTTGCAGGCCTGGGGAGAGAGGCAGTGGAGAATATTAGCAAGCTCTGAGCAGTCCCTGTGTCATCCCAGGCATTGTGGCGTAAAATGTGCTTCGTGTCTAGAAGAAAAAAAAACCTGTGACTCGAGTCTTTGGTTATTTTTAATGCTGAGCAGCAGAACCATGGGGAATATTACGAGTTCCAAGATTTCTGACAAGAGGGACTTGCAGCCGAAGTGCTTTCTTCAGGAGAGCGAGAGAGAGAGACACTGCTACAAGTCTTTATTCATTTATTTATCATGCTTCAGTTCCCTAAAAAAGAAAACACTTCTCCTGTGCAGGAGAAATTGCTTCAATGGATAGATTGCATTTAAATAATTTAAGTATAAAATTACTCGAACAGGCCGACTGATATTTCGAAAACGAAACAGTCACAATCACTTAAGAGTGCTGGCAAAGTTCGTGATTCGATGAGATAGGAGAAGAGGTTTCTGTCTAACTTCGGGAGGGGCCCTGTCCTCCCCACTGGCTGTTCCTTACCCCTCCCACCCCACCACCACCAAAGGAGGTTTCTGGTCAGGTTCTGCAAAGAAAGGGTAGGTCTTTCAGACGCCAGACCCTTGAAAGAGAGATAGCTGTTCAACACTTTGGCTCACGCTTTTGGGGTTTAGTGTTCATCTGAGCAGCTAGGAAAAGTAGCGAAAACACTGAATTGGTATCCAGAAGACTCTCACGTTGTCTGCATGAGCTCACTGCCCAGCCTCCATGTCCTGGAGTTCCTCATCTGTGCAATAGGATTATAATACAGACCTCACACGGCTGTTGGGACTAAATTAGGTTCCTGAGAGAACCCAGCACGGTGTCTGGCATGGACCTGTCTGTTGCGTTATGTCTACAGCACATTGTTCCATGTGTCTGAGAGGCTAGTCCTACAGAGATGCCATCTGGGCTTAGGGAGTCTTTCCATTCTCAGGAAGTCTTCATCTATGCCAGTGATGAATTACCCATTACTGTGGGCAAAACATTCTGTGGTCTGCCCGTTCCTGCCTGTGCAAAACATTGTTAGACTAAGGAGGTTCTCCCTTGCCTATGCAAAAAGCATTTCTTCAAGTTTGTTTTATGGTCTACCAAGACTCTGAAAAGACTGGCAAAGAAATGTCTCTGTGGTCAAAATCATTTGCAAAATGCTGTATATTGTGTGTCCCTTTCACCTTTCACCCCGCACCCTGCCAAGAGAAAGGCTTTGAGAAGTCTTACATGAAAGAACCCTTTTTACTTTAAATTCAACTTAACTCTGCCTTCATTCATTTTATTTGGCAATGAAAGCCTCTCCATCTCATCCCCCACCCTCAACCCCATACCAAATGCCCTATCAATATGCTCTGGGATAGGACTAACGGAAATATACTAAGGGAAACTACTCTTTTTCCATCCAACTCTATTTCCTTCTGTCTTGTTTTCCTCTGAACACTAAAAGATCAGTTTCAGGAGATTTCGAGTTCTTCTCCTGTTTACTATTAACAAATTAATTAAGCAAATGCACTAAGTGCTGGGCTTAAGATCAATAAAGCATCATCTGTATCATGAAGAGTCAAGACAGGAAACAGATACAGAATAGAAAAGGGTAATCTCTGCACCTAGTGTTAATAGTCTGTGTGAAATAAGTGCCAGGATGGGGGACCGAGGTGGGGATGAAGGGAGACCCTTCCTGTCTGGCCTGGGAGTGTCAGATTAGGCCACCTGGAAGAAAAGTTTACTTCCTGTTGTCTGTTGTCATCAGTGCTTGGGGGATTTTGCTTGGAGACATTCTAAATTCTAAGGAAGCAGCATGTATGGGTATGGGTGGCAGCTTCTCAGCAGCACCAATGTTTACTTTGAAGAGAAAATGTCTGCTTTGTAGGCAAATGTTTTCAGCATGGAAATGATCATTGCAATTGCTGTGGTTGTCACAAATGTTTCATCAGAGCCGATAAAGCAGCTGAGTGTTGGCAAAATCGATGAAAACATCTTGAGAAGTGTTCGCTGCCTACTTAGCCGTCTGTGGCTCATCTGGTGTGAGGGAGGAGGGGAAGGAAGCGGTGAGCTGAGGCCACACATGAGACTCTGAGAGGCAGTGTGACGTGGTGGATGGGCACGCAGGCTTTGCAGCCAGATTACCTTGTTTGCTCTTGTAAGCTCTGTGACTTTGGACTGACTACCTAACTTCTCTGTGCCTCCATTTCCTCATTTGAAAACTGTAGATAATAATAGTATTGACTTCATAGTACTGTTATAAGTATTTAAATGAATCAATATACATAAAGTGCTTAACATTTAATAAATATTAGTTAATATAATAATTATTTGAGGTTCAAAAGTCTACCACTCATTTGTCTCATCTTATAAAGAGGCTTTACACGACACCATTTATTCAAAGTATCTGTTCAGCAACTTCGATGGCTAGGGACCCAGTGGTGACTGAGACAGGCCAGTCCTCTATTTTCTCCATGCTCTCTTTCTAGTAGGGTAGACAGACTCATCAAATAAATAAATGAAATACCTTCAGGGAATGACAAACACTACAAAGAATATAATTCAGAGTGATGGAAAGGAGAATGTAGTGGAGTCACAAGTCGTCTACGATACTAAGATGGGCGCAGAGGAAATGTACTTTATTTAAATTTCTAAACTTCCCTGACATCCTTGATGTATTGCCTGATGGTTAGCATGGAAAATAATTAACTTTGATCTGATGCAAGAATCCAGTGTCTAGATTTTTCTTCCCCACCTTTGACTGCAAATCCAGGTGACACTTGGGTGTATGGGGAAGGGGGTGTCTTATCTGGGACCTTGCGCTATTCTAAGAGAAGGAGTCCTTGGATCTTTGAGACATTCTTGTACTGTCTTCCAGCTTCTCTGGTCTCTGAAACAATGTCTTCTTCTGTCTGATGGCACTCATCCTATTTGTGCCTGGGTCTTTGGCACATGTTTAGGCTTGCTTCTATTTCTCAGCTTAATTTGGACTTGGTAGCATTCCCTGGCTAACCGATATTCATCTCAGCTCTCATTGGCACTGGAGACCCATCTGAGGTTCTGCCTCTGCCAAGACACAACCAGCCCCGGCCTACAATCTGCATCTTCTTCTGGGAGTCATCACTACTGTTGCTATGATGGACTCCAGGGCGGGTCTATTGGCTTCCAAATAAACTGCCTTTTGAGTCTCCATTCAGGAACTTCTTCTGAGTCTTTTACACATACCACGGGAACCAAGAGAAGCCTAAGAGAGCTGTAAGCCAGTGTTGTCTTCTGCTGATTCTCTTGAACGCGTAGAGTAGCAGGAAGGGGAGGAGACAGCTCCCAGGAATTGCTCTTTCCCCAGAACCCTATGATTGAAGAATGGCATAAAACTCCCTGTTCATGCTCCCCTCACCCCAGTCTGTTTCTAAGCCACTCCCCTGTAAAGTTCAGCCCTGAAATGAGAAGGTGGAAAAATATAAACCCTGGAATCAGACCTTCTCTTCTCCCTCTATCTCTATTCTTTCTATCAAAATATCTCAGGCAGAAAAGGATAGAATTATCCTTCTTCTATATCATAGATTAAAAATCTCTTATCAGGACTCCCAAGTTTCAGCTTGGCATGTAAAGAGCTTATAAGTCATCACTTCTATCCTTATAATAAGAAAAGCTGAGAAAACTAAAACTTAATGAATTTTCTTAGGTCCATCAGGGATCTGGGGTTATAGGGTAAACCAACACCCCAACACCTAGATAAACTCGTGAAATCAGAGAGGTAAACAGCTGAAATCTACTTATCTGAAGCCAAAGCTACTGGAACTATAAACTAGTAGAAACATGAAAATGGTAAAGTAGATGAATTGTGTGAGGCTGAGTGTGGGCTAGTATGAGAGTAGAAAACTCTTGGGGACTCTTATAGGTTTTTCTTCTAGGTTCTCATGGTGATGATCCAAGCATATCCCAGTGGCTCTGGTAGAAAAAGGAAAAGAGTAATCATTGTGAACTATGTCCAGAGCATTCTCCATAACTAAAGCCTACTGTCCAAGAGGGAAAGGACTATCAGAGCCTTATCCTACCTAGGAGAAGGGCAGGTAGCCAACCTTAGCCTCCTCTAGTTTTCCTGTCTCATCTAAGAGGGGAGAAAGCCACAGCAATGTAGAAATACTTGTGAAGGTCACAGGCCTACTAAAAGACCAAGATTTAATCATAAGATCAGAAATGTTTCCCTTCCTACCTGCTTTGGTACCCCATCGACAGCAGTGGATTGCAGCTGAAAGAACTATAAGACTCTCTCTGTGGCTGAGCACTTAAGGAAGCCCAAAGACAACAGGGGAGGCAAAAACAAAAACACAAGGGCAATCTGAAGCCTCTAGCACCTATAGCAAACATTAAATATAGACCAAATTCTAGCCACATTACCAAAAATCCACACATCAAAGGCCAATTTACTTCAGTTCCTACAACCCAACATGTCTGGCCTTCAACAAAAAAAATTACAAGGCTTGCTAAAAGTCAAGAAAAAACACAGTCTGAGGAGATAGAACAAGCCTGAGAACCACACTCAGATATGACACAGATGTTGGAATTATATGACAGAGCATCTAAAATAACTATGATTAATATGTTAAAGGCATAATGGAAAAAGCAGATAACATGTAAGAATGGATGGGTAGTATAAACAGGGATATGGAAATTCTAAGGAAGAATCAAAAGGAAATGCTAGAAATCAAAAAGATTATAACAGAAATAAAAAATGCCCTTGATGAGTTTATCAGTAGACTGGACACAGACAAAGAAAGAGTCAGTGACTTGCAAGTAGGTCAATAGAAACTTTTAAAAATAAAATGCAAAGAAGAAAATGAATTAAGAAAAAACTCAATAGAACATCCAAGAACTGTGAGACAACTTCAAAAGGTATAACATATGTGTATTAGAAAAACGAGAGATAAGACGATGAAGCAGAATAAATATTTGAAGTAATAATGGCTGGAAATTTTCCAAAATTAAAGACAGACACTAAGTCATAGATCTAGGAAGCTCAGAGAACATGAATAAATGCACCAAATCTACACCCTGGATATCTTATTCATACACACACACACACACACACACACACACACACACACACAAACACATACATATGTCTCTCTCTATATGTGTGTATATATATATATGTGTGTGTGTATGTGTGTATATGTATAAATACTCGAAAGAAGCTAGAATAGGGGGTGGTGGGAAGGGGAGAAACTTGACCTATAGAGGAAAAAGATAAGAATTACAGCAGACTTCTTATCGGAAACTATGCAAATGAGAGAATGAAGTGAAGTATTTAAGTGTTAAAAAAAAAAACAGCCTAGAATTCTACATCCAGTAACATTATCCTTCAAAACGGAAGGAGAAACAAAGATATTTTCTGATAAATGAAAACAAAAATTAAAAAAATTCATTACCAACAAATCTTCATCACAAGAAATGTTAAAAAAAAAAGCTTTTCAGGCAAAAGAAAAATTTCATAAGTCAGAACTTAAATGTATATTAAGAAAGAAAGAGTATCAGAGAAGGAATAAATAAAAGTAAATAAAGTTAATTTTTCTTACTTTTAATTAGTAACTGTTTAAAGTAATAATAGTGACGATATATTGGGTGGTTATAGCATACCGATAGTGAAATGAATGATAATTCATAAGGGAAGGGAGGGAGGAATGGGGAATACTCTGTATCTTCATGTATATATATGAACCAGTACAATGTTATTTGAAATGTAATTTATTTAGTTAAAAAGGTATATTGGCAATTCTAGGGAAACTACTAAAATTATCTTTTTAAAGAAGTATGATATTCTATGGAGATATTTTAAAGTTGATATTCTAAAAGGGGAGATAAAACAGAATCATAAAATGCTGTATCAATTATATGACATTCTGGAAAAGGCAAAACTACAAAAACAATGAAACAATTAGTGGTTGCCAAGGGCTTGGGGGTGGGAGGGAAAAAAGATTGCATAAATCGAGTACAGGGGGTTTTTTAGGGCAGTAGATCTATTCTGCACCATGCTGTAATGGTGAGTACATTAAACTATGCATTTGTCAAACCCCATAGAACTTTATAGCAAGAGAG
>NW_011889115.1:1978538-1993856 GCF_000151845.1 Pteropus vampyrus
CTTGCTGTATGGCCCAGTTACTAACAGGCCTTGGATTGATACCAGTCGGCGGCCCAGGGGTTGGGGATCCCTGCTCTATGGCTCCAAACATAAAGAATATTACGTAGAATCCAAGGAAATCAAAATAAAGTCTGAACTTTAGTTAATAATATATCAATATTGATTAATTAATTGTGACAAATATACCCTACAAATATAAAATATCACTGATAGGAGTACATGGGAACTCTCTGTACCATCTTTACAATTTTTCTATAAATATACAACTGTTCTAAAAAAAAGTTTATTTAAAAAATACTTAGCAACAGCAACGGCAATGCTCTAAAGGAATAACCAGAAATTCACTACTCCTAGAGAACCGTTGTGGACATTTGACATAACTTTTGTTTACTTCTTTACTTTTTACAATTATGAAATGAATATATGCTAATTATAGAAATTTGGAATAATATGGAAAATACAAACTTTGTCATGTACAAATAAAAATCTCATGCCTATACACCAGGCTAGGGTGGAGAATATGATCTAGTCCAGCAGACTTGGCACTTGACATGCTAAACAGGAGGGATTTAGAAATCGCTCTTTCTCTACAGTCTTGAAACGTCTGAGTTGCAAGACTTAACTTTCCACAAAATTCTATTGTACAGGTAAAAAATCAGCTCTTTCTCTCAATCTCTCTCTCTCTCTCTCCCTCCCTCTCACCTTTCTTCTTTGTTTCCTTTCTTCTTTCCTTCCTTTTTTCTTTCTTTCCCTTCTGTATCATTCCTAACTCTCCTTGCAGCTCATCCCTCTCCCATCTGCCTCCACACGTACAATAATGGCATATGAGGGAGAGGGCCATGGACATAAAACCAAAAGAAGAATCTACATGAATATTTTTCAAAATAGTTCACCGTTATAAGAATGAGAGAGTGGTAAACATTTATATAAAGTAGTCAGAGAAGGCCTGTCTGATATTTGGGCTGAGTCCTTCATAATTAGGAGGAGGTGTTTATTGTGGATCTGCTTGGAGCAGAATGAAATAGGGAGAGAAAAGTATGAACTAGGGAGAATACAGATGTTGAATACATTTTGACTATGTGAGCTCAGATGATGGGCAGCCAAACCGTTAGAAAAGTAAGAACACGACTAGGTATAAGTGGTTCCTCAGAAAGAGAAACATCGTGAGAAAAAGTATAAGAAAATATGGCATATTTGGAGGATTTTGTTAGAATTTGATTGAAGAAGAGAAAATATAAAGGAGACAGGAAGGAAGTAAAACTATATGGGCAAGAGATGGCCTCGAATGCTATTTTAAGAACACTGAATTTTAATCTTCTCTGACGATGATGCAGTAAAAAAGTTTTAGGACAGGAAAATCACGTGTTTTCTTAATCATCAGGTTGAGATACTGAGGAATAAACAATGGAAGGCAAGGCTGTTGTGTCAAAGGAATTGCCTTTCAGGGCCCACAAATAAAACCTGCCTGGCTTAGGTTTGCTTTTGTCTATTTGTTTCCTTTTCTGATAGTTGCTTCCTGGCTAGAATTCCTGGCTTTGTGGAATTCTGGGAAAGTCGCCTTGCCTGAGGACAATTTACTCATAATACCTAAAACGATTTTGGTTTTGCTTTATTTTGTGTCAAAATATATAAAACTTAGAGATTCATATTTGTTAACTAAGAGACAATCAGTTAGATTTTACAAGCCATTAAAAATAACATTAAAAAAAAGAATTCAATCAGATTGTTATCCTTATAGGAAGCCAAGATTAATTCTTCAACTTGAAGGGAAGAGGGGCAAGATGGTTTTTTTTTTTTAGGAAAAAGGAGAGTAAAGAAAAAAGAGGTAACTTTTAAGCACGAGGAATGAATGACAAAATATTAAACTACTTTCTCAAAGTTTCCTTGTCTAAGGAAGTTTCCTCACCTAAAAAAACAATAATATCAACTTCCTGAGGTTATGAGGATTAAATGAGATAATCATTGTAAAGAGCTTTATTATTGTTGTTGTTGTTATGTATTCCTGTGTAACTTTATCCCTAGCTTCCTATTATAAATGTATTTCTATGTTCTTTCTATCTGAATCCTTATATCCTCCTTTTATTATATTGTAGTAGTTCTATAAGTTGTTTTAAATCATAATTGCAGCAATGTTCTTTATAAGTAACTGACATAAATGTAAATAAGACAAGAACGCTATTTGCCACCCCTGCTAAATCCTCTTGCAGAATTCTGGCATGGGTAAAGCTTATCCACAGGTACCTTCTGACGCCAGGAGTAACTGAATGCAAACCAGATTCGTGTTGAATGTGATAGGAGGGACTCTTTTCCCACACTTTGCTGTAGCTCATCTTAGGGCCAGAGCTCAGCTGAGGCCTGGGAGAAGGAATAGGGTCATGTAGGGCATGCCTTCTGCCACATGCACTTCACTCGGGAAAAGATCATCCAGCCAAGGCCCTTGCTTTCAAGCAGTGCTGGGCCAGTGGCTGCTGTTGAAGAGAATATGAAGAATAAGGAGAAAAGAGAAGTGAACTTGGAAGAGTAGAGTATCAAAAATGGATAAGCAAGCAAGATATGAGCATCTTAACAATAGCCACAGGAAGTGGTCATACTTCGTAACTGCTCATTGTAGGGCAAGGGGCTTAGCTCCTTGTGCCCTGTTTTCCTCATCTGTGAAATAGTGATTAGGGTGAGGAGCGGACTTGAATTACACCTTGCAAGGATTCTTAGCCTCTTTTTTTCCCCCTGCGACTTGTCCGTTGACCCTTTCTCTGATTGGGTTCTTTCAGAAACAGATCCTGAACACAAGTTACTTATTTTGGAGGTGTAGGAAATACCCATAGAAATATGGAAAAGGAAAGGTAGTCAATAAAGTGGACAACTGAAGCTTCCTCCTGAAGGCTGTTCTGGGACAAGGAGTACAAAACCACTTCTCAGCACCTTCCCACCTGAAGGCGGAGGGCGCTGGGGTAATTCTACACCTACTCCAGGGCAGTTATTGCGCCAGCACCTCTAGCCTGCCACGCATGGGCCCCAGGCAATGCTGCTCTGCATGGTTGGTGGGACAGTGTTCTCAGGCCGAGAGATGCAGATCCTGGCAGTGGGAAGCCAGCTGGAGCATGCAAAAAGGTCCGGGGATATGCTGAGGGGCACTTCCAACATCTGCTGCAGACCCCTTCTCAGTATAATGTTTTGAAATGCATAAAATAAAATTCATAGGATTACAAAGAAAACCAATTATATTGAAATTCAGTTCTATCCACAGACCCCTTGGGGGCCCCCAGGTTAAGGCGCCCTGCTAAGGTTTCTTTTCAAAGTGAAATTATATGGTTTTTATGACCTAAGAGCATGGATCATATTACCCTGCCAGGAGGTGGTTGAGTAAAGCTCTGCACAGTCTACGGAGAAACTATTTCAGAGGAAAAATGCACTCGCCTAACCTGACAATCCCCTGCAGCTCCGGGACTATGAATGATGCTGCTGGCCTCTCACTCTTTTTATTTTTTACAGTGTTTATTTTGCTTTGTTTACATTTCTGCATTTGTAATGTGTCCTTTGTTGGCCCAGAAAGCACCCTGGTGGGCACTTTGCCCTCCTCTGCTGTCCCTGGGGAGATGCATCCTTAAAATCATGCGCCTGAATCAGGAGGATCCCAGAGCCTTCTGCCATGAAGCCACAGGAGGCCAGGGTCCATCTATGGCATCGCTCTGCCAACAGGTGGCTGCCTGTGGGGCGTGAGATCAGCCGCCCCCCTGGGAGCTGCACGCCACTGAGACCCCATCCCACCTCCTAATGTGCCTCCACGGCTCTGTTACTCACAGCTAAATTACAGTATTATGACTTCATTGTTGAGTCCCAATTCTCCTAATTATAGCCTAGAGATCTATTATTTGATTTGGTAACACCAAGTGCTTCTTTTCTAAATCATGTAATCTCTTGTAGCTTATTAATGTCAGGTTTGCGCACACGCGGGGACTTGGTTGTTTGCCAGGCAGAATCAAATTTTCAAATTTTCGCTGTGTTATGTTACAGGGCTTTGCTTGTTACAATCTAATTATATTGGCACTGAAATACCGAAAACCAATTTATATTAGAAAGCACTTTAACTCTTTCTTTCGAGTGAATTTACATGCATAAGTGTCTGCCACACCATTGGTCTTTTTGTTTTTCCACTGGGAAATTTTTTCTGAGAAAGAGGTAAAACTAACAGTCCCTTTTTGTTAAAAAGACTGCTGTTTGTGGACAAGAACTGTGAATGTGGCCATTCTCTTGTGTGAAGCATGGAGAGGGAAGGAAGCATGACTTTTCTATCTCCCTTCGTGCTCCTCTAGATGTCCCTGCTGGAAGTGCCACTTGCTTTAGGCACTCAGAAACCCCTCTCCTGGTGGGTGTGACCATCCCCAGCCTTGAACCATTTTACCTCCCCTCTTCCTCTTTCTTCTCTTCAGATATATTTTCCTATGCTCCTTTCACTGAGGACCCCGAAAGATCCTTTGCTCTGAATACATTGTCCTTTAGAGAATAGGAGGAACTTGCTGCCTATGAAGTTGCTCCTGCAGTGGCACCATCCTCATCATCCTGCTTTGCCTTCTCAGAAGAATCCTGTGGCTATTGCATCTGACTATCAGGGCATTTGTCTCGCCACTCTGTCAGTCTCCCTGGTAATGACCATGGCTTTCTGACCAAAGGAACACTGTTCCTTGTAGGACTATTATCACCAGGAAATACTATTTGTATCTAAATCATCCAGCATCCTTCCTTTGAAAAGAAGCCTCAACTCTCTCCTAGTTTTCTTTTAAGCCCTTATCTTTTTAGGTTCACAGCCAAATTGACTGTATAAGGAAGGTACCGAAATGTACTATATACCTGTCCCCATGCATGCATAGCCTCTCCTATTATCGATATTCCACCAGAGGGCTGCATTTGTGACCTGGCTGCAACTTCCTTCCATCTCACTCAGAGCCACGCTTTTGTTTTCTTATCAGCTCCAGCCACAGGTGGTTTCTTTTCCCTCAATTTCTCTTTCCCATCTAGGGCATTGGCATACATACTCTCTTCTGGCTACAAAGTTCTGGATATCTCTGGCTCCTTCTCCTCCTTCATATCTCAGATAAAATGTCACTTCCTTAGAGAAATTTTGTTCCCTCTCTTTAATCAGGTATACTCCTCTACGCCCCATTTCATTTATTCCGCCTCGTATTTGTTTTCTTCCTTATTGTCTCTCCCCTTGCTTCTGACCAAGACTGTAAGATCCATGAGGGCAGAGATTTTGTTATGGTTACCACTGAACTTCCAATGCCAAGTCCAGCCTGGCACATACATGAAGATCAACAAATAGTTCTTAATAAAGGAGTAAATAGATCTCAGAAAATTTGTATCCTTTGCTTTATAATGGAGAAGAATCACTGTGCTCCAGCTCTTTGGATCTGCCTAGCTCTTCCTCTTCCTTCCTTGCTCCAACCACATGGACCTGCTTCATTCTGCCTGAGGCTGTAGGGTATGGCCAGCCACTGCCCCTGAGCTGGTAGTCGAGGAGTCATTGCATCTCAGTGTCTCCAGCCCAACTTCTCCACTGGAGCCTGAGCTGACGACTCAGATCCCATCTGAACCAAATGGCTCATCCCATGGCACCTTCCCTGGCCCTTCCCTGGCCCTTCCCTGGCGGTGGTTCTCATGGAGGGCCCGCAGGTGTCACCTGATCAGAGGGCTAGTGACAGCAAAGAATCTATCCGTTGTCATGTCAAGGATCTCTTTTATTTATCTAAATGAGGGATGAAATGGTATAAGTTCAGAAACCCCCTTTCGCAGGAGTCACTAAGTCACAGAAGGGGATAGGTGGATAGGAAATAGACGAGACCTCCCCTGAAGTAAAGAGAGAGGTTGGCCAGACACACTGCTCCATGGAAGAGATCTAAAAAAAACAAGAGTGAACTATGTACCCATCACAGCTCTGAATAGGACAATCGCAAAGCTCATCTGTGGACTGATGTAGCTACTTAATCTCAATTCTAACAAATCATTGATCAAGTTATAGAATTAGCCCGTCTCTTTCTGCTCCTTCCAATAAGATTTTCTCCATAAGAGTGGCTCCCGTGAGATGCTCTGGATCCACATGTGAGAATGAGAGAAGTGCTGCCAAGGACCTCTGCCCTAATCTGTGGGTCTCCTAGATTATCCCAGATAATTAAAGATTAGAGAGGTGCCCTCTATTCAGGAACCCCAGCCAAAGAGCACAGAGCAAGGTAGGACCCTACGCTCCCTTTCCTAGAATGAAGACCTTGAAATACATGTCACAGCCTCTTCAGGCTGCAGAGAGGGGAGTGTGTCTCTCATTCAGAGAAGCTGGCCTGTTTCTTCTCCACTGCTATGTCTTTATCCAAACTTCTTCCTCTGCTGGAATGCTCTCCTGCCCCAATCTGATTTCTGCTTGGAGAAATTTCACCCATTTTTCATAGCCTGATATAAAAATTGCTGCTCAAAGGCATATTCTCCAATCTGCCTGGTCAGAATTACAGTCTGTCCCCGCTGGCACTAAAGTAAATTGCTCATGCTGTTTATATCTGGGATGAACATCCAGCCCAGTTTGCTTGGGACAGTCTCAGTTTATGCCTGTTGTTTCAGCATTTATTAATAGCATCTTCACTAGCAAGTGTCCCAATTGAACAAATAGATTGTACGGTGTGACAGAGACACCCTCTGGTTACGCACTGCCCCCTCCCCCACCTCCCCCATTGAGCCAAGCCCTTTGCTTTTGCATGCAGGCAGAACTGGTGACTTGCTTCTGGCCAACAGAATGTGGTAAAGGTGATGAGAGAGTCACTCCCTTGATTATGTTACCTTATATAAAACTGTCTTAGTGATAAAATGAGGAATTCCCCTGTGGCCCTTGAGGAAGCAGGCTGCTGCAATGTAAACTGCCTATAGAAAAAGCCATAGGAACTGTGGGCAGCTTCTAGAAGGACCCTGATGAGTCAGAAGGACCATGAGCTTAAAAAGGAAAACTGCTGACTCCTAAATTGCAGCCGTTGAGACCCCAAGCACAGGACTCTGATGAGTCGTGACTGGACTCCTGACCCACGGACACTGTGAGATAATATATGGGTGTTGGTTGAAGCCACTAAGTTTGGTCATTTATTCGCAGCAATCAAAACTGATACCTATGGTTGCCCTAGTGATAACACTAAGGACTCAAATGGTCTTATCTCCCTGACAGACTGGTTATTTTCTTAAAGATGGGTGTGTTTCATATTCACTTCTCTAGTTTCCCTACATTCACAGACTACAAACTAATTCCTCTCCAGGTATCACACCAGGTTCTATAGCAGAGTACTTAAACAGAGCAAGGTGTCTGGTGTCACAGTGCCCATATTTGAATCCCAGATTCATCACTTGCTAGTTATGTGACTTTAAACAAATTACTTAACCTTTCAGGGCCTCAGTTTTCTCATCTGCAAAATGCAATTACAAAATAGTGCTTTCCTCTGGTAAAATTGTCTTCAGGATAATTGAGTTAATGTAAAGAGCTTATAACAGTTGGCACAGATGCTATGTGAATTTGATATTTCTTGCATTCTTTGTTTCCTTTAATCCTTACATCAAATCTGCTATTATTATCTCCATTTGCAGATGAAGAAACTGAGGCTCAGAGACATTAAATAACTGTTTCAAGATTACACAGCAAGTAACCAAGGAGACTCAAACCCAATCTATATGTGCTTTTTTTCACACTGTGCACACTTGCATTTTTCTTGACAATCTATATTTTGAAAATAAATAAAAAATAGCTTTTCTCAGATTTCCATAGTGGATTCCACAAGAATCGGGGCACAGACACACAGATGTCAAGTTTGGTTCAGGCTCATAGTTCTAGAGCCACCCCTTTAGGCGTGGGTGGGTTTCTAGAAGCACAGGCAGGCAACTAAGACAGTTTAGCCAGAGATGGTGACCCATAAACGAGTCCTGAGCCCATTAAGCTGACACGCCACCTGACAAATGACAGGGACTTTTAGCCAATTTTAGTCTACTAAAACCTAGATATTTACGTAAGTGCAGATTATCGGAATCCATAGATAATTTGCTACCTGCTCATTTTTAATGTGTTTCTGAACACTCCTGAGAAGCTCATTAATTGTAAGTGTCTGTAAGCTTACTGTGTTGTAAACCAAGCCTGACAGCACAATAGGCACCGATAAAAAGAAGTGGCCTCTTTGCCAGACAGTGTCGGAGCAGAGAAGAAGCAGGCATGCAAATCAGCCCGCAGATAATTGACAAGATTGCTGGGATGCACACGAGCCCCTTATATGAGCTCATTTTATGTCTCTGTCCTTAGGTAACTGGCAGAGTTACAAGCTGTGGTGAAAAGGTGATTCTAACCGCATTTACCATGGTGGGTGACAGGGTCAGGCACCCAAGTCCGGTAATTGGCGAAATCTGTGAAGGCCATGGCCTGACAAGGCTGAAATCCATTTGTCATTCTCTGCTTGGAATGCCCTTGCTCCTTTAAACTGGCGGGTTCTGACTCATCTTTCAAGATCAGTCAGTTCCTCCTTGACTTCACCAGGGAAAACATTTCCTTTGAGAGCCCCTTGGCCATTTTCTGGAATAGTTCTAACTATGTGGGTATGTGAAATGCCAACCTTTTTTCTCCATGCCCAAACAAGTGCAGAATTCAATTTTTTTTAATGACGTTTTCCTAAAATAAATGTTTTTATGGGTGCACTACTCAAAAGCCTCAGTGAGCCATGCAGACTTGTGAATAACATAGGGGCCATGAAAAAGGAATCACGTCATTCAGTACCTCGGAGCTTCCACAACTTAGCTTTCTTCTTTCCTCTTCTGGGCCCATGGGAGGGAAGGTTGGGGGTGACAGATATGGGGGGGGGAGGGACGAAACCCAAAGCCCTAGAAGGCCACCTCGGCTCCTACCACGCTTTTCAAATATTTGTTTTTTTCTTTAACAAACGCGAGTTTCTAGGGGAAATTACCTTACCAAAGACGAAAATAGTACAGTTGTATTGATCTTGTTGTATGTATTCATATGTATATATTGTAGATATGGGACTCCAGAGGAGCAAAACACCTATGCCTTGCACTTAATAGACACAGGGTTGTATTCCTTAGTGCAGGCTAAACCACTGCAACGAATAGAAGCAAACAATGTACAATGGCTCAAACACAATGTGATATTATTTCTCACTCACGTGATAATCCCAAGTAGATGTTCAGGGTGATCATCAGCTCTCTTCCACACAGTAATCCAGGGCTCCAGCCTTCTTCCATATTGAAACTCCATTATCTTGTAAGGTAGCTTCCTCATCTGCACCAAAATGACAGAAACAGAAAAAGTATGGAGTGGGTCATGTGGGAGGTTTTATTGCTCAGTCCTGCAAATGGCAAACATGTTACTTCTATTCATATTCCACTGGCTAGAACTTAGTCACATAGTCATGGCCAGCTTCATGGGCAGCTGGGAAATGCCATTCACTGTGTGCCCAAGAAGAAGAAGAAATGGATTTAGTAGAGAGCAATCTGTTTGTGCTGCATGAATCTAAGTTAGTTCCTTCCTGCATTCTCCCTCCTAATCCTCTGCAGAGGATATAGATTACAACAGTGCTGGGTTTCACACAGTCCTTCCCATAGGCAACTCTCATATATGAGGAATTCCTGAAGAGTTCCATATTCCAGGTATTTTTCATATTAAATCATTTATTTCTCACTTATTTCCATAATGAATTTTGAGATGTTACTAAACACAGAATATAAATCCCACTTATGAATTGTTATATTTACACCAAACAACACCCCAACTTTGCCAATAGAATTTGATTCCTCCCATCCAAACCCTGCTATATGATAGTAAGACATACAGTTTCTATAATTTTGCACATAGATTTCAATAAATTAATGTGTGAAAATATAGCACACAGCAAATGGCTGTTTCCCTAACTCCATGGTGCTTGACTTTTCCATCTGCCACAAGTGCTTGGCCTTTGTTCTAGTGGATAGTAAGAATCCTTAACTTCAAGAGCCTCTTGAAGACACTTTTTCAGATGCTTCCAGGCAATGCCTTTGACAAGTGACCAGCTTTCTCTCTCTTCGAATGAAGTTTCTAGGTAATGCACCATACGAGATTATAACTATTTGGCCAAATATTCACTGATCTCAGTGAGCAGGGCTTCTGTAACTGCTGCAGGAAATGACTGCCACGATCTACTCATACTTGTGGTTCCTGAGACATGGCTGCTTTTCTGCTCTCGGTGATTATGCACAATGTAAGGTTAACTCATTTAAAGCCCTTTATCTGCTCTCCAGGTGTTGTTAAACAAGCCTGAGAAAGTTAATAACAGAGATGAGCTGAAGGGAAATATTAGCTTTTTGTTTTATCTTTAAGAATGCTTGCAGCTAAATTTTATAAAATGACCCTCTGAAAATGGCTCAAAAATATTCATTCAGCTCACTTAACAAGAAATTAGGAGACAAGGCTTTGTGCCAGCTTCTTTGCAATTTCTTGGCTTTCTCCTCATGCTCACAAAGTGGCTGCGGTGGTGCCATGCATCACATCCCTATATAACATCTAAAACAGAAAGTAAGGAATAGGCCTTCCCTTGGCGTTTTCTCTCTCTTTTTATCAGGAAGTTTCTCTACACATTCATTCCAGTACACAGCTCCTTAAGTCTTAAAATTTGTTTCTAGATCAATTGCTACCTTACAGGATGAAATTAACACAATTGTCGTAGAATTAGAATGATTCATGTCCTGGGGATAAAGACACTGCTCCAAATTTTGTCTGCTACCTGGACAAAATTTTGATTCTGCTAGAAATAAAAAGCAAGAATAATTACCAGGTAAACAATCGGTGATATCTTCCTAATTCCTCAAGGAGTTTCCTGCTTTTTTGCTGTACTAAGCCAGATTAAAAGAAAAAAACAAAAAAACAAAAAACACAAAACACTATTCCTGAATATTAGCATTTATGCCTACCACAGAAAAATGTTTATAAAACCATGCTTTAATATTTTAATCTCACCTTCCACTGATGCATTTCTTTTTATTGTTAAAACAACTATAATTATTGAATACTTACTATGTGCCCAGCACTATGTTAAGAGATTTATGTGCATTATCTGATCAAAGTCACCAAATAAAGAAGATGAGGATGGTACTACGAAATCCTCATTTTGAAGACAAGAAACGTGAATCTCAATATGGTTAAAAGACTTTGCTAAAGCTCACACATGTGGTAAGCTTGAAATCTGGGTAAATTTGGACCCAACATCTCAGGCTCAGTGTCTGAGTTCTTAACCATTATATTCTGTTCACTTTGTTTCCTATATTACTAAGTGTTCTTTACACATATACTCTGATGACAAATTTAGGAATTTCAAGACTTTGAAAACTTTGTCTTTACTAAGCCTTCTACAAGAAGATTAAAGCATTATATCTAACATAATTTTTGGTTTCTGGGAAGCTCAGAGGTAGTTTGGCATTCATTTACTGTCATTTCCTTCAGTCAGAGATTCTCGATAAACTTTTCTTCTCCCTTTATCTTGCTTTTATTTTTTAAAGTTCAACTTTGTCTTTTGAAAATCTTTTGGTCCTAATAGATCCATGCTTTGATCAGAAGCCATCTTGGTTGAAGGAGGTGGGGTACAAACAAATGTAAGGGTCATATGATACACATGCTGAAGGTTAAGGAATGAAAAGTACTAATGTCCATAACTTATTTTGAAATGCATCAAAAACAAAGTTAAAATTTTACATGAACTGAAGGAAGAAGAAATGGGTAGATAAATATGCAATAAAGCAACTACTACTGTAAAATGTTGATTGTAGAATCCAAGTATTGCGTATATGGGTTTCATTGTACAAATCTTTCAACTTTTCTGTGTTCTTCATCATAAAATGATGGGAAATATGTCAGTAAGAATCCATTTTTTTAAAAGAATCTCACGAATGGATAATTCTTCCTAAGTAACAAGAGGTGAGCAGAAGCCAAATAATGGAGAGTCTTATATAACAGGTTAAGAAATTGGGAATTAATCCTTAAGAGAGAGGCTAGAAGATTTAAGTAGAAGACTAAAATGTAGGACAGAGCTGGTGACATGGAGGAGGACTGTGTGGCAAAGCAACCAGTCAGGGGCTGATGTAATAGTCCAGATGAGAGGGAGATGATAGTGTCTGAGCAAAGGTGGCCACAGCGGGTATAGGGACAGAGGTGAATTTAATGAAAACCCAAGAAAGAAATAAGGAAGACTTGCTACCTGAAGGCATATGGGGGCTTGCAGATATCTAGTATGACTCAGGTTTCTAGCACGGAGCAGTGGGAGTGTTGAGGCCATTCTCCAGGATGGAGTTACACGTGGAGCCTTGTTACTGAGCTGGCAGTACAGAGATATACCCATCCCCTCAGCATCGATCCATTTTACTCCCTGAGAAGTCCTCCAGCCCTACGAGCTCTAGATTTCTCCTACATGGACATTTTTCCTTTTTCTGCTTCTAAATGAAGTGAACACATGCTCTGCCCTCCTGTACTCTCAGAGCCTACTGAGAAAGAGCACTGAAAATGGCTTCTGAAATGCTTTCCAAGCCATCTGGAGCACAGGCTGTGGGGAAAGCCTCCCAATACAGGCCCAGCTCTGACTCCTGGGTCACATCCATATCTGCTGTCTCTAAGAAACGAATCCTGGGCTGCCTCACTTTATTATGAAATTAAAATTGTTCCAGAGGACCTCAAAGGGAGAAAATAAAATTGATTTCAGCTTTGATTGTGGTCATTATAAAATAGCTATTGGGAGGGGTGTGTGTGTGTGTTATTCTTAGATAAATGAACAACAAAAATACTTTTTTACAGTTTGCCACAAAGAATGGGATTTTTCATAAGACAAACATAACCAATGGTTCAGGGAAAATGAGGGCATCTATATTTGTTCTTCCTTCGACACCACACACAAGGGGATATTTGGTCTCTACCAAGCTGGGAAAGTGGCAAGACAGGCTTCTAGTCTGCTTTCTCAGTTATACCAGTTCCCTCCAGAGGTCAAAACCCTGGCAGTTGGCCTCTAATGGGCGATGGGTCCTCCTCTCACTTACTACATCTCATGCCTCTTTTGTGTGCCTTCCTCTCAGCTTCCTTATTGAAATTAGTGTCTGGAGCTCGAATCAGATTCAGCTTAGTAACATTAAGCACCAACCATATTACTAAGCTTGCACAGAATGTTCTTTCATGCCACAACGTTTGATCATCACAGAAACTCTGTAAGATAAGGAATGACATTCCTGTTTTCCAAATGGGAAAACTGAGACTCAGAAACAATGATTTGCCTCAAGGCTCACAACTGGTGAGTACAGGTCTCTCTAAAATTCTTTCCTCTAGTCCAAGCTACCTTTCTCCCCTTGGGACCCAGGCCTTTGTAGAACACCACCGATTGACACTGTCTAGTGGAAATCATGCAGGATTTAGTGACCAAGCCCTCTGTGATCTTGGGAAAGTCACTCTGAGAATTTTTGTATCTTGGTATTCTCATCAGTGAAAATCATTTCGACCTTACAGGGTTTGGCTTTGTAAGAAACAATTCTTAGAACATATATAAGCTCTCTGTTTACAGAATAAGGGCTCAAAACAAATTTGTTCCCTAGTGAGGCATTTGTTAGCTTGTCCCAGGGTGACATAACATCTTAACTCTAATGGAGATGAAAAAGACTATTTAAAAAATGGTACTTAAGGAAGGCAACTCCCACATGATATCCTAGCATAGGAAGTGGCGGACGGGTACTTAGGGACCAATGGTCTTGGAATACCCTAACAAATCCCGCCGTGTTGGCAGCTTACTCTATATGACAGATCAATATACCCATCCCCTCTCTATTCTGGGCTTCAGTTTGTGCTCAAAGGCAGGAACCAGCAGAAGCTTTTTCTTCTCTCTCATCCTGAAAACAAAAGGACATTTTCATCTTTTCAAAGTGCATTATGCATTATTAGAGCACTTCAAAAAGTCAGTCTTTAATTCAGAGTAGTGTTCACCTCTGGAATGATTTAAATGTATAAGCCTTTTTGACACTAACCACTGGTTTTGAAGAGAGGTTGGATTTTCAATCTCCTAAATTTACAAAATATCATTTGTGACTAGGAGTCTCTGCTCTGCTCCCTTCTAAGTACTACATGAAGACCCATGCCAGCCTCCCAATACCGGCTTTAGGGGGAAAGAAGGCGACAGGAACCATGGCAGAGTGCACACAGTGCATTTACCACTCACCTTTGGTGACTGGAGAGGATGGGAAACATGCTGCCTCCTAATGCCCAGACTAGCTTTCTCAGGCCTGGTTTTGAACTAGACTTGAGTTGATGCCAAGTTACATGCTTTTTCCTTTAACTCTCTTTTAAGTCTACACATTTAAAAGCCTGGCTTGGAGACTTCACTGGCATAAAGTATCGGGATCTCTGATTTTCCAATAATAAATAAATCAGAGATTAGAGTAAAATCTGCCAAAATCTCAGAAATCTGTCCCCAGTTTATCATAAATCTCTTTATATATTCAGATGCTTTGGATACATATTAAAGTCTTTGGTCCATATTTATGAATATGGACGTTGCCTGAGATTTTTACAAAGGCATCAATCATTGGCATGAGAATGAGGAGGGACCCACTTTAACTGATGCCCCAACTATTAGCCTCACTTGGCATTAACTTCCAAAGCTTATGAAGAATCAAAAGCTTTTTGTGGGAAAATCCACAGATTTTTTTCATGTGTCCTGGGAACTCAGAAGCTCTTGGAGAAATAAAATTATCTTTAAATAATCAGCAGAAGACAAAGGAGGTGATATGGGTCCTCCCTTATTAAACAGGGTGGGGAGGGTTGGTGCTATTGGGATCAGGGGAAATTGCTCATGTAGGGTCTTATCTGGGACATCCAGAGACCCACCTTCCTCTCAATACTTTCTCTTACATCTAGATTGAATTCAACAACAAGTCCTTTTTTTACTCTGGACCATCAGTGAGTAGGTGAGTCTAAAGCACATGAAGGGAGAGTTTGAGATAGGGGTGGGAGAAGAAAGCCAGAGAGATAGGAAGGATAAACTTTATCACCTTCATAGCTGACCTTCTGTTTAGAACTATAGCACTGTACAAGGATCATTGGCAATGATCATATGCTGATCAGGGAGATCAGGAGACAGAAGGGGTGACAAATCTTGCCATGTGAAAAAGCTGAAAAGCCCAGAGCTGCGCATTGTGGAAGAAAAGATGACATAGGGGCAATGAGAGCTGTTTGTCAGTATCTGAAGAGTGAATATGAGGAAGACTTGCTATTCGTGGTCAGTGAAACCAGAACTAGAAAGATAC
>NW_011889115.1:1994826-2000203 GCF_000151845.1 Pteropus vampyrus
TTTGCATACTGCCAGGGCTAGAGCACAAGGATCCAGAAGAGGGAATGGAAGCACGAGAGATCTCACATGAGTGGTCCTGTTCAGTGAAGGCACACAGTTGGGTTCTCCTGAGAACCTACCCCATCCTCATCTGCAGCCCCCTTGATGATGATGCTCCCTTCCAGCTAGTGTTTACTCCTTTTGTAACCTCCAGACACTTGGTGGTGACTCTAGTTTGTTTCTCTCTTCATCCCTCAGGTCCTCTTGCATAAGACCTAAGATGACCCCATATAAGGTCTTTCTCACATGGGCCCAAGTGTGGTTCAGCTTTCTTTACCTCTTCAAATCTAAACATGTTATCCCAATTGTAGCTCTCTCTTCTTTGTTCTTCCACGTGAGCAGCCAGCTGACCGTAACATCTGCCCTATAGATTTATTAGACATGGCCACACCACTAAAGACCCTCCACCCCATGTCCAGAGAAGACACATTAAGGTTCTCTAGTTATCTTTGAAGGGCCTCTCTTTTGACTTGAGGTAAACGTAGACGTATCCTTCAATTCTCTTCCATAATGAGCTGAGACACAAAATATATAGACTTCTGGACAAAATCCATTTCTATTCTCCAGAACAACTCATTTTAATTTTTGTTGTGGGTGAGAATTAAGAATCACATAGCCTGGTTTTGTAATACCTTTTGCAAATCCTGCTTCTTGGCTTCTCACCTCACCCTGGAAGGTTGCACATACAGAAGCTCCTTGACTTAAGTAGAATTATATCCTGATAAACCCAACATAAGTTGAAAATATTATAAGTCAAAAATACTCAGAACACTTATATTAGCCTACAATTGGGCAAAATCATCTCACTGCCACTGCCTGGCATCATTAGCCTGAAAAAAGTTCAAAATTCAAAATTTAAAATATATTTTCTACTGAATGTGTAGTACTTTCATATCATTGTAAAAAAAAAAAATTAAGTGGAACCATGGTAAGTTAGGGACCATCTGTATTGTCCTCTGCTGAAATTAAGAAAGAAGAACCTGTTTTTAACAAACTTTTATATAAGCTGCGGATCCTGGAGGCTAGATGATTGAGATGCAACATGCAAAGTTATGTTCTTTTGCAGGTTTGGGTTCTTGATTTGTTGCTATATTCCTTCAAGACAGTAAAGAAGTTATGGAATGTCAATAACTCTCCACTACAAATCCCAGCCTGGAGAATCACATGATAACATTCCTTCTCTTTCTCCTTGCCAAAGTTATGATTTAAGATAGAACGAGAAGTAAGATGATAACTTTTAGCAAAACGTGCCTGATATAAATGAGTAAAGTAAGTTTAAATAACACAGAAAAGGTCACCAAAGAAAATATGTTTCGAGAATAAGAGAATGTTCTTTAGTCATGACTGATTCATCTTTGTACCTTCCTAAGCCCCTGACAGAGGGCATGGTCCATAATAAGTGCTTATAGGTATATTAATTTTGCTTCAAATACATTCCCAGGTGTTGACTTTTGAATTATAGACAAGGTCAGTTAGCTCCACAGTTCATATGCCTGGTGTCAATTCTTTGGCTCAAGCCAAACAATCTAAGAGCATCCACTTTGAAGCCCATGTCCTCCACCTATAGTTGTCACCTACTGACTTCCAGGTCCTTCCTTTCTGTTATTGAGGATTTATAGATTTGAGCACAATCTTTCTATTCCATAACCTCAGAAAATTTCGATATATACATAGATCATCTATCCAACAATCTAGCTTCATAATTTCTGGGCCTACTAGGTTTCTTATCATCTTCTCTGCCCTGCTTCAGAGCCATATCTCTCAGAAAAGAGCCTTTCCTGTTGCACACTTTGACCACAACTCCTAATCGCTGCCAGAAATTTCATCCCCTCCTCTCACTATGCCTGCACAGACTGTCACTTGATCCTGCCATTCTTTCTCCTACTTCCCTGTCTCTCAAAAATCCCATGATCGATCACTGCAAATACTTTCTCAAAGGCATCCTCAGTCTCCTTGCCTTCTATTTTTCTTCTATATCTTTCTGATAATGCCTCAACTCTATATCTTTTGCACATTCTACTTATTTGTCTTCTACATCTATGCAGCTGGGCATTTTGGAGAAAAACCAAGTAATCATAAACGTTGGTAACTTACAAATTCATGGTCTTTAACATCATCTTTGATCAATATCCTCTAGCATATTCTTTAAACATTCCAAACTTCCTCACTCTCTGAGCATCCTAGTCAGCCTCCACCTACCCCCCACCCACCCCTACTCTCAGTTGATAGCATTTTCTTGTACTTTATCAAGACTCACCATTTCTTGGGGCCTGGACATTGGTATTTTGATGTGCAGCCACTGTTGAGAACCATTGATTTAAAGAAATTCTGCGAACACCTGAAATCTGGCTTAAGAAGTCTGTCTCAGTCTTCTGGCTCTATATCACCTCCACTTGTTCCAATCATGACCCATTCAGTATCCTGTGGTCCCAACTACTGGCTGCATGCATTTTAGCTCTTTTTATCTCATTTTACTCCATTAGGACTTGATGACCTAACTTTGGACTATTGACCTGGGTATTACAGTGATGACCCCTTAAGACGTTTGTGATAATCTCAGCTACACACAAAAAATCACTAGCAAACAGCACCACGCTTCTGTATCTCTGTCTGTCTAGGGAGGGGTATCAAACTGGAGGGACTGAACTGTAAATACCTTTTTAAATCAGGCTGCAGAATTAAGATTCTATCAGATTAACTATTGTTATTTTGGCATCGTCACCACCAAGCCCTTCTAAAGATGAATGTTCTTCCTGATAGAGTTTTGAGATAGTTTGCCAGTGAGAAGATACATGAGATGTGGAAGGTGGAAATTAAGTGATCTTTTTTTCAGAAGGTTGTGGTAGACAGATACAGCAGCCTTCCAGACCTCTTATCAAGCCCTCATGGTTGCAGTGGTTGGAGAACTTCCTTGCTCCAGTACATCAGGATTCAATCTAATGAATATTTCTCT
This sequence comes from Pteropus vampyrus, assembly GCF_000151845.1. Taxonomy (NCBI): domain Eukaryota; kingdom Metazoa; phylum Chordata; class Mammalia; order Chiroptera; family Pteropodidae; genus Pteropus; species Pteropus vampyrus. Next base: position 1,997,819 of record NW_011889115.1, read on the forward strand.
GATCATCAGATGGTTGCATTCTAGACCTTCATTCCCCAACTCTGCTTACATGTGTGTAAGTGTGAATTCTGATATCAATCTCCTTATTCTCAAATGTCATAGAGGCTCATTTTTCTTGACTGAACCTAGGCAGAGACTTAATATAGTAGGCAATGAAGATCTTGAAAGCTCTAGACTAGAAGGTCACACCATAAAAGGAATACTTATGGAAAATTGCCTATTGGGAAGCCAGAAACCCATCCAACAGTGATGCTGATAACTACCTCATTTCTTATATGTCCCTACTTTGAGGATGTCACTTGAGGTTGGCCTGACTACCTGAAGCAGATGCCAGCTCTGATATCTTGCTCCTCTTCCCTAGCTCTAGTGTGTCAGCATACACGGTGATGTGGCCTCAGGGTGCATGAGAAGAAGGCAACATGGCTCTCTTTGTTTATACCTGGTCCTGTTCTATCGTGAGTCCAGGAAAGAGAGCTGACATGAGATCCAGAACACCTGGCTCTGACTCTTATTAAACATGTGAGCTTGAGCAAATCATCCCTTCTGCCTGTGCTTAAGTTTCCTCATCTGTTAATTAGTTAAGAAAATTAATTATCCCAGTGATGCTTTCAGCCCTAATATTCTACAAGTCCATGAATTCATTAGACAGTAGTTTGATTTCCTTGGCTCAAAACGTCTCACTAGGCTGTGCCTGTGACAAGACCAGCAAAGGCTAGGCCAGGCTGAAAAGCTGAAAGATTTCTCCTGGGCCTGTGGGGGCATGACCTTGTTCTGGGATGAGACCTGAGGGCAGCCAGAAAGGTGAGAATGCATGGGCACTAAGGAAGCAAACAGATGTAAGGGCCCAGTGCAGGCTTGGTCACACCAGCGGGGGATAGACAAATGGATGGACACTCCTCACTTTTGCCTCTTGGCCCTTCCCTTGCCAGGGCTACTGCCATTTATCATGGCATTATGATTAAATTAAAAATAAGGTGCAGTTCAAATTCATGGTGTTTATAAGCTTCCCATGTTTTTTCAGAGAAGACTCTTCCACTGAGGCTCCCCTTTCCCTTGTCCTGGGGCCCCACATGCAAATCTTGATTTCATCAAGAGCTCTCTGTTCCCTCAGTTGCTGCCATTTTCCCTCTGAAGACACATGCCCTTCCTTCCCTACAAGTTTTATTGTTCCCCCACTGCCTCATTTTCTCACGAGTTCCTTCCTGGGGAGTTGGGACCCAGCCAGCCTCTTCTTGTAAGAAATAGGCCTGGCACCCACAAGAAAGCCCCCTTTCTTCTTCATTATGTCTCCTGTTGTCATAAAAAAAAAAAGTCAATAAAAGTCTCTCTTCCTCTGGGTTCTCTTTATAGATTTTCTCATTAAGAGAATTAAGAGCAATCAAAGCCAAATCCAGAGCTGCTCCTCTTTAGACAAATCATCTTAAAACTCTTTGCTACTCGAGTCAAAAAAGATGATCGTTGGCTGCTAACACTGAGCTCCCAGGTCAGCTTCCCATCATCTTCTCTGTAGTGCAGCCAGGGAAAGAGAAAGTGGGGACTTTAGAGGCTGCACATTTCTACCCAATGGCCTTTCTCTTCCAGGGTCAAAGGGGAGCTTCATGCTCGGTTTCTGACTAGTCTTCTATAATGGGCCTATATAATTGCTCTTTCTGGCATCCATCCAGACCCAGAATGGGTTGAGATATTGAGTTCCCCATTCCTGGAAAGGTTTGCATAGAGGATAACTGCTCTTCTATAGGCTGAAGAGTTACTCTGGGTGACTGCTCCCTTGGAAGTCTCCTGAACCCAGGACTCATTTGCCACCACTCTTACAATGACATCAGAACAGCAAGACCATCAGGGAAGGATCTAATGAGATATAGAGCCTAAATTCGACCATCAGGGATGGGTAGATCCTCAGGAAGTAGCCCCCATGGCAGGGATTGGTGTAAGTCCAGGTTGGGATATCTAATAAATTACTCTGCAATCAAACCAAAACTTCTTAGGACAATAGTGGGCATTGCATAATACGCCATGCACGATGCAATGGACACATTGTAGGTTTTCAGTACTTGCTGAAAAATAGCTTCTTATGACCTTAGCTTAGCAACCGTGAGAGTGCAGTGATCTAAAGTGGAGAACTTGATTACTGTTCTCTTTCTCCATATGCTTTTGGGGAAGTTATCTTCTCCTTCTAGTTCTCGGTTTCCTCATCTGTAAAAATCTAGGATTGGTCTCTGTCTGCACTTCTCAAAGAAGGTTCCGGAGAAACTTAGTCTCATTAGGTACTTCATATACAATGATTTTATGGTAAAATATGTTTGGAAACTCTGTGTATAATGATGCTCTTTGAGGAGAATGACAATGTTGATGTGCCCATGAAAGACTCCAAAAATGCTTCAATGA
>NW_011889115.1:2000253-2024603 GCF_000151845.1 Pteropus vampyrus
GGATAGACAAATGGATGGACACTCCTCACTTTTGCCTCTTGGCCCTTCCCTTGCCAGGGCTACTGCCATTTATCATGGCATTATGATTAAATTAAAAATAAGGTGCAGTTCAAATTCATGGTGTTTATAAGCTTCCCATGTTTTTTCAGAGAAGACTCTTCCACTGAGGCTCCCCTTTCCCTTGTCCTGGGGCCCCACATGCAAATCTTGATTTCATCAAGAGCTCTCTGTTCCCTCAGTTGCTGCCATTTTCCCTCTGAAGACACATGCCCTTCCTTCCCTACAAGTTTTATTGTTCCCCCACTGCCTCATTTTCTCACGAGTTCCTTCCTGGGGAGTTGGGACCCAGCCAGCCTCTTCTTGTAAGAAATAGGCCTGGCACCCACAAGAAAGCCCCCTTTCTTCTTCATTATGTCTCCTGTTGTCATAAAAAAAAAAAGTCAATAAAAGTCTCTCTTCCTCTGGGTTCTCTTTATAGATTTTCTCATTAAGAGAATTAAGAGCAATCAAAGCCAAATCCAGAGCTGCTCCTCTTTAGACAAATCATCTTAAAACTCTTTGCTACTCGAGTCAAAAAAGATGATCGTTGGCTGCTAACACTGAGCTCCCAGGTCAGCTTCCCATCATCTTCTCTGTAGTGCAGCCAGGGAAAGAGAAAGTGGGGACTTTAGAGGCTGCACATTTCTACCCAATGGCCTTTCTCTTCCAGGGTCAAAGGGGAGCTTCATGCTCGGTTTCTGACTAGTCTTCTATAATGGGCCTATATAATTGCTCTTTCTGGCATCCATCCAGACCCAGAATGGGTTGAGATATTGAGTTCCCCATTCCTGGAAAGGTTTGCATAGAGGATAACTGCTCTTCTATAGGCTGAAGAGTTACTCTGGGTGACTGCTCCCTTGGAAGTCTCCTGAACCCAGGACTCATTTGCCACCACTCTTACAATGACATCAGAACAGCAAGACCATCAGGGAAGGATCTAATGAGATATAGAGCCTAAATTCGACCATCAGGGATGGGTAGATCCTCAGGAAGTAGCCCCCATGGCAGGGATTGGTGTAAGTCCAGGTTGGGATATCTAATAAATTACTCTGCAATCAAACCAAAACTTCTTAGGACAATAGTGGGCATTGCATAATACGCCATGCACGATGCAATGGACACATTGTAGGTTTTCAGTACTTGCTGAAAAATAGCTTCTTATGACCTTAGCTTAGCAACTGTGAGACTGCAGTGATCTACTGTTCTCTTTCTCCATATGCTTTTGGGGAAGTTATCTTCTCCTTCTAGTTCTCGGTTTCCTCATCTGTAAAAATCTAGGATTGGTCTCTGTCTGCACTTCTCAAAGAAGGTTCCGGAGAAACTTAGTCTCATTAGGTACTTCATATACAATGATTTTATGGTAAAATATGTTTGGAAACTCTGTGTATAATGATGCTCTTTGAGGAGAATGACAATGTTGATGTGCCCATGAAAGACTCCAAAAATGCTTCAATGAAAACATCTTTTTCCCTTTGTTAAACCTTGTGTTTCCAGAATATCTTTAAACATAGAAGTTTTATTCTCCAGTACATGCCTTTATCACTCAAAGAACTAATACTGCTCAGCACACACTCTGGGAAATAGTGACCTAGATAATCTCTATGGTTCCTTAGTCCTAGGTTATTCTGTGCTTCCTTAATCAGCAGGAGTATCATCAACAAAAGCTTTATCATGATGTGCATAAGGAAGACCCATGCTGCCTGCATCTCTAGGTTAGCGTCTCTGATTATTTTATCTATGGGCTTCTTTATGCACTCTTTCCTCTGTCTAAAATGCTGTCCATAATTTTTGACTGGCTATCTCAACTTCTTCATCTCAGCTTCTGGGCTGCCTTCCCCGTGTTTCAGGTCTGGGTTAGGAACCCATTTCATATGTCACTTTCCTGACCATGTATGTCTACACTAGAATAAAAACTCCATGAAGGTCAGGGGTTTGCAGGTTGTGTTCTTTATTCTATCCCAGGTACCTATTAAAGGCTTTGACATATAAGAATCCTTGATAAATATTTATAGAATATTTAGATACATATTAAGTGACTGTTGAGATTGCTCTCTTATTTGGAATAGGAGAAGAATGATTCCCTCTTATGAGAAGGGGAAGAGACGTGTTCTCATTAGACATAGGGAAGTTACAGAGAGAAAGATATCAGAGTTGTTTAAGATAGAACTGGCTACCTATCTTAGGAGAGAGCTTCCCATAGCTGAACATTTTCACTGTAAACATAAATGAGAACATCATCCATTGGAATTTTGAATGAAATGACTTTGACATTCCCATCTAATATCACAAATTTAGGATTTAATTCTTTATTAATCAGTATTCTTTATAATTTACATATCTCTACAAAATAAGGGCTCTTTTGTCATATATCTTTGATTTTTGAGAACTACATCTAAATTTAAACAATAATTAATTTACTAGGAATCTATTATATTAATAATAGCAATCTAATGCATTAATAAAAATGCAGTTTAAATGCTGGAGTCAAGGAACAATTAAGCTATATTATGCAACACTCAATGATAATAGAGACTAATTTTTAAGAGTTTATGATATAATACTAATTGAAAATATGTAGACTTAAACAACCATTATGTGAACACCGTGATTGCAACCTGGTTACATGCAAAAGAGAATAAAGATGTGAATAAAACACACACAAATACAGAGTTTTTGGATAAGGAAGATGGGACTAGACATAAAGTTTGTCTGTTTTTTAATTTGCTTCTGCAAATTTTTTCTCCAATTTTTAAAAGTGTACTTGTGTTCTTTGTAATTTTTTTAAAGATAAAAATAAGATCGGAAACAACAGAAAATATGCTTGCTGCCTCTGCAAACATTATTTGATTTTTATCCAGCTGAAGTTTTGGGACCTTGCTCAAAGGTGGCTGGACTATAAAATAATCTGGCATCACTACTTTTTCCCAGCTGTCTGGTAATGTCCTTCATAACAAGATAGAATGACAACAATCACCCCCAAACTTAAATACTTCATCTAGTCATTGACAGCTCCCAAAAACGCAGAGCTGGGAACTAGGCTGAAAATGAAAAGTTGAGAAGTTTGGATTTCATCTGCCCTCATTTCCATTTGTGATTTTTGGATTATGGTGCTTTTTAAGGAGGATCGGGCATGGGGGTGGGGTCAGCAACCTTTTTTCTTTGTCCTAAGATAAATCCCAAAAGCCATTACCAGGAAAAAGAAAAAAAAAAAGTTTCTGTTTGGCGTTTTGCTGCTCTGGCCATAAACAGCAGTCTGGGATCAACAGCATTGTGGGTGCACAGGATTTAATCTCCACCAGGTTTTCTTCCCATAAACATCCTTTCAGCTGTCCTGGCCCAAGACCTCTTTCCTTTGTGAGGCTGAGGCATGGTTTTTGATGGAGTGGCCTGCTGCACTGCTCTCCATGGACCCATCCACTGATTCTGACCCTTCAAACCTGGAAAATCTCAGTTCATTCATGCTTGGATATTTGGACCCAAGACAGTCCCTGACTTGGTGGTTAAATATAATTCAATGGAACAGAGAGGCCTGGCCTATTAGAAAGAGCATGGCTTTGGGGAGTCAAAACATTTTAAGTCTGAATCCCAATCTCTCTGCTTAAAAACAACATGACTTTGGTTAGACAAGTTACTTAACTTCCAGAAGCTATAGTTTCTCTTTCTGATTCTTACCTTGAGGGCTATCTTGTGAATTGAATAAAGTGTCAGATACAAAGTAACTGGTAGAGTAAACCCAAGTTCCTATTCCTTTGGTTGTTAATATCACAGACTCAAGTGTTAAATCACACTTTCAAAATATTTCTAATAAAGTAAACTTAGTCCTGAGGAAACTAACCAAGATAATGAAGATCTGGAACCCAGGCCCTATGAGAAACAGGTGAAAGAACTGAATACATTTAGTGTAGAGACGATCAAGGAGGTATAATAACTGCCTTCATACCTAATTCACTCAAATCTGTAAGAGACAACTGACTTGTTTTGTTTTTTTTCCTCATTTCTAAGGAAATATTTTTGCAGATCTTATATGTGCCAGACTCTGTGCTTATCACTGCACGTAGACTGGGGAACAAGAGATCTTTGGAATTCCTGGAGCTTATAATCTAGTTGGAAAGATAAACGTTGAATGAGTAATTTTAAGTATGACTGGTAATAAAAAGATAAAAAGGGGAGAGTCAAGAGCACCATGAGATTTTGCAATTGTTTAAAATTAGGACCAATAAATGTGAACTGCAGGGCGATTAGGTTCAATATAATAGTCAAAAGAAAGGCATATAACTGCACACAGTCAGGCTGTTTGTGTATTGCTCGAAGGGGACATGAGTGAGGATTAAAATCTAGGCCTTACTTTGCTCCTCAAACCACACACATCCTGGGTTGCATCTTCCTCAATGGAGTGCTTTATCTAATTTGCACAAAGGCATCATATAGTCTGGTAGTGGCTCTCAGTTGAGGTCTCCACATGGTGACCCATGGCAATATCTGGGTTATAGATATTCTTTTTTGGGCTGTACATTATTTTGTTTATTTGGTTTGGGTTTTTGTTTTTAGTTTGAATTAGCTATCATACTTTAAAGTTTGGGAAATTCCACATTACAATGAAGATTTCTGGGTCCTGTGGAAATGGGGAAATCAGGTAATAACACTGGTCCCATGTTGCTACAAAGAGGAAATCAGCTGGAGGTGAGTGTTGGATGTTTCTTTTAAAGAACTAAAGATGTCCCTCAACTCCAAATCTTTTACTCAAGTACTTTCCTGCCCTAAATCTTGGGCACTTGAGTTTGCCATCCTTGCTCTTTATATACCCAGAACTGCACAAAATGGCCTGCCTGCTGAGGTGACAAATTCCATCCCTAGTGCTGTTCAAGCAACGACTGCAGGCTTCGGGTCAGAGATGCCATGCCTCTCATACCAGGTAAAAATTTTTGACCAAGCTTTAGGGTTTGAATTTGCCTGGACTCCTATGGATAAAAGTCTGTCCTTGGTCTTATGACACAGTGATTATGGATGAAACATCAAAGTGTATGGACTCAAGAAGGAGCTTTCCTTTTTATGTTAGTTTATATACCATGCCAAACATCTAAATCTATTCGACAAACATATAGTGTATTCCTGATGTGAGCCCAACACTAGTACATTGTGTGACATGGAGGAATTGCAAACTTAGTTTATTTTAGCTTTATTATTCAGTCTACGAAATGACTGAATGACAAACTAACTAATATGGGATGAATAGTGTCCTCCCACCACACACACAAAAAAATTTGTACATGATGGAATCCATCCCTGGTGCTGGATATAAAAAATATAAATTGTGACCCCCCCCCACCGCCCCTACACACACAGGACCTCAGAATGTGATTGTGTTTGAAGATAGGGCCTTTAAAAAGGTGATTAAGTTAAAATGTGGTTATGAGAGTAGGTCCTAATCCAATATGACTGGTGTTCATATAAAAAGAGGAGATTAGGACACTGACACACAGACAGATGACCATGTGGGGAAACAGCAAGATGGTGACCATCTGCAAGTCAGTGAGAGACCTCAGAAGAAACCGAAGCCGCTGACACTTTGATTTTGGATTTCCAGCCTCCAGAATTATGAGAAAATACATTTCTGTTATTTAAGCCATCCAGACTGTGGCATTTGTTGTGACAGCTACAATAAATTGAATTCATATGTTGAAACCTAATCCCCAATGTAATGGTATTAGGAAGACGATTAGGTCATGAGGATGGAACCATCATGAATGGCATTAGTGTCCTTATAAAAGTGACTCCAGAGAGCTCGCTCAGTCCTTCCACCATGTGAGAACACAGTGAGAAGAGAGCAAGCTCTCACCAGAGAACCTGCTGGTTCCTTGATCTTGGACTTCCCTGCCTCTAGAACAGCAAGAAATAAATTTCTGCTATTTATGGTATTTTGTTTTAGTAGTCTAAATGAACTAAGACAGCAGCTCTGGCAAACTAATACACTACAATAAATAAATAGATAGATAGATAGATAGATAGATAGATAGATAGATAGATAGATAGATAGATAAATAGATAGACAAATAAATAAGTAAGTAACACAACATAACATAACACAAAAATCTTATTTTCTGCCCTCAAAGAGTTGATATTCCAGGTAGAAGGCATGATTTGTGAACATTCCCACCATGAGCCAGATTGATGTTCTTACAGTGAGAATCAGGTCTCATCATTCCGCTGCTCTCAACCTTCCAATGGCTTCACCATAAACTTAGAATAAAAACAAAGCTCTGGCCTGCAAAGGTCTTAGTGTGATCTAGTACCTGTCCAATGGCCCACTCCAGTTTGCGACACCTTCCTTCTTGCTCTTGACACACAGCCATCCTAATCTTTCTGTTCCTTCCACAAGCTGACACCAAGCCCCGTCTACCTCAGGTTCTAGCATGCTTTGCTCTTCCTACCTTCTTGACATTCGAACTTATTTCCATCATCTCTTGCAGCCAGGATTAGAGAAGTGAAGTTAAAAGAAGAAGAGGGGGAACTTCCGTTTTCTGAGCAATAAACAAACAAACAAACAAACAAACAAACAAACAAATAGTACAAGACACTGGGCTTAGTGCTTTGCACATTATCTGAATAAACACAAAGCTTTGTGAGGTAGGTAATATTAACCTCATTGATAGATGAGAAAACTAAGGTTCAGAGAAGTCATAAAGCCTACGTAAGAAGAGGGAATGAAATTCAAATCTAAGTACGACTTGCTGTAGAGCCTTTTCACACTGTCACTTTACACTGCTCTCCATTGCACCTGGCCATCTACTGGTGGAGGCCTGCTGGCCTGTTTCAAAAGTTTTAACAACCTTGGAGTCTTTCCTGTGGGTTAAACAAGGATTTCTATGGGCTTTTCTCTGTTGAGTGCAAATGACCATTGAAATCTCCACTCTCCACCCTCTCCCTGCTAAACTTAAAAAATATTCTGTACTTTTCTTTAATCCAGGCACCTTCAGAAGAGCTTCTGCATGCAGCTAGGCTGGGAGATAGGTCAAAGAGCAGAGAAAAAGGGAAGAGAGAGCAAAAAAACATATAAATCCACCTAAAGCCACATGTGGGGTTATACCCAGTCACGTATCACCTTGAACTATGGATAAAGAAAGGAAACAGGAGTGATGCTCATCCTCTAAGGGTGTTCTGCATGGGTGGTATAGCACTTTGTAAATTATAAAGTGTTGTAAACATGAGAGTTTGTTGATATTATCTTATTATTATTTTGTAAAAGTCTTGACAAAGTGAAGCTAGACTCAGCCCCATTGAACAGAGACAAAGTTTCACCTGAGAGGTGACACAGAACACAGTTCATGGGTGTAGAAATTAAGTTTTATCCTAGCTAAGGTCAGTGTCCAAGGACGTCTCAGTTGATGAATACAGCTATATTTTCTAAGCAGCAAGTGATGGCCACAGTGCAACAGGTATTGGCATTCAGGTCTACAATGACCATCTCATTCAGAGCATGATACCAGCCAAGGAACTGCGACATAGTGATTCTGTCCTGTTTCCTTAGGGGAGGGGTCAGGAGGAACTGGACGGCTATTGGGCCACGTCCAAATAAGCTAAGGTCAAATGTGGGCTTGGGTAACTAGTACACTGAATGGGAAACTGAGGCTGTAGGCCAGTTGGGTGCAGAACATACTGTGTGGATGTTGTGACGTGCCTTCCAGCTCCTGCTTCAGGTAAGAACTTGATGATTCACTGCTGAGATTGCTGTTGGCAGATGGGCCTTCAGTTGTTGGGCCCTTTATGGTTTGCCTCAGCTGCAGAGATCTCTTTCCCACCCAGCCTATATTCAGTGATTGATTACTGCAGGAGTGTAAAGGCCTGACCATCTCAGCCTAACCAAGACAAGTCTGAAGGGCCATTCCATCTACATCTCCACAGTTCCAAAAGGGTCGGCTGAGGCTGTCATTGTTTAACCTGCATCAGAGCTAGACTTCTCCCTCTGTCTTCTCCTTTCTCTCCTCTCTTTCCCAAGTGTTGAACCCAGGGGCACACCTTAATAAACATGCTGTGTACTAGACTCTGTCTCAGAGTCAATCTTCTTGGAAACTCAATCTACAACAAATACCCCTCGGGAGTTAAATAAATATATAGGGTGATGGGAAAGTAGAGCCCAGGATTCCTCTCAGGAAGATAAGATGTTAAGTCTGTGATGGAGTACTCAGTCTAAGATCAAGTTGCTGGCCAGTACAGTTCCTGGTGAGGACTCTCTTCTTGGATCTCAGATGGATCCCTTCTTGCTGGTCTTTACATGGAAGAGAGACAGAAAGGGAAAGAGAAAGAGAGAAAAGCAATCTGGTCTTTTCTTATAAGGGCACCCATCCTATCATGGGGATCCCACCCTTATGACCTCATCTGAACCTAATTATGTCTCAAAGGTACTATCTTCACATACCATCTCATCGTGGGGTTAAGGTTTCAACATGCATTTTGGGAGAACACAATTTAGTCCATTGCAAGTACCTACTCTGAGCCAGACACAGCTCTAGATAATTGAAATAGATTAGTGAATAAAACAGATGAAAATCTCTGCACTCAGAAACTTATATTCGTGTGTGTGTGCGTGTATATGTGTGTGTGTGTTTATGTGTGTGTAGGGGGGGAAGAGCAACAAGAAAAATAGACATAATAAACTAATAAGGTATTTTAGAAAGCGAAAACCGTCAAGAGAAAACAAAAATAGAGCTGTGAGTAAGGGGGATTGTGTAGAGCTGTTCTGAATTTAAAGGCACTGTCAGAGAGGGCTCATTGAGAAGGTGACATTACAGCAGAAACTTTAAAGGGGGGACGGTGTGCACCACATAGATATCTGGGGGAAAAAAAGTGTCCCCAGCAGAATAACCCATGATGAGGTCCAAAGGTAGGTCCAAAGGGCATGCCTCGGGTATTTTGGTAAGAAGGCTAGCATGGCTGAGAGGAGTGGGTGACCAGGAGTTTAAGAGAATAATTAGAAAGGCAATGAGGGCAGAATCCTGTAGTCTTCACTGGCTACTATAAGTGCTTTGGTGTTTCTTCTGAGTGATCTGGAGCTTGTGGTAGGTTATGTAATAAGGTGTGACATGACCAAATATTTTAGAAGGATCCCTCTGGCTGCTTCACTGAGACAGATGGTAGAGTTGTATGGGACATAGGGAGTACATGAGATGTGGCCACCACTGTCAGTCCTGCATCTGCTCCCTAATTGGAGAGGAAGGCCCCACTCTTTGACTCTGCTAATGTTTGGACTCAGGGAATTCTGGGCTCTCCTCTAGGCTTGGGGACTCCAGGCCCATACTGCATTATGGGAATGGTCTGTCCTGCTCCCCACCTTCTAGAGGAGAAAAGATTCCATTCTGGAAGCAAGATTGCATAGTTTGCTCTTGTCCTCTGTGGAAACAGATGCTGGCCTCGCCGCAGATGCAAACAGATCCTTCTGCTCGATCCTCACTGCCAGTATTGCAGTAGCCTTTATGCTAAAATATACTTTGTGCTGAAATTACTGGCTTTTTGTATATTTTTCAAACTGACTCTGCAGAAATGGAAACTTTCTCATTTTCATTTTAATCTCAAGCATCCAGCAGAGTGTCTTATACAACTAGCGTTTCATTACATGTTTGATAAGTGAAAGAATGAATGAAGAGGGCCTGTCTTAGTCCGCTCAAGTTCCTATAACAAATACCATAGACTGTGTAGCTTAAACAACATAAATTTATTTCTCACAATTTTGGAGGCTCAGAAACCCAAGATCAAAGTGCCAGCAGGGTAAGTTTCATTCCAAGGCCTCTTTTCTTGCTTTGTGTTCATATGACCTCTTGTGAAAGTGGGGAAAGAGCAAGCTCTCTGGTATCTCTCCTTATAAGGGCACTAATCCTATTATGAGAGCCTCACTTTCATGACCTCATCTAACCCTAATTATCTCCCAAAGGCCTCATCTCTAAATATCATGACATTAAGGGTTAAGGCTTCAACATATGAACTTGGGGGCCATAGTAGGGCCAATAGGCAGACATTACAGGAAATGTCAGCCTATTAAAAATAAGTTCTATCAGTCAGTACTGTCTAACAATGGAAGAAGCTACCTCTTAAAAGAGAGAACACCCTATCACTGGGAGGTCCAAGCAAGACTAGATTACAGTTTGGCAGGGCTATGAAAGACAATCCAGTGAGGACTGTATTAGATCTCCTGGAACACTATTCATTCAAGGATTAAGTGTAAAAAAACCACAGTGTTTTATCTGTGTTTAGAGGGGAGCTTCAAGGATTTGGAACATCCTATTTGGGAGTAAGAATTTGAAAGTACTACTAATCCCACCTCTGAAGGTCTGACTAAAGTCAGAGAGATGGAGATTAAAAAAAAATAATGTAAAGCTGATTGGAGAAAATAGCTTGCATCTCTATCCAAACTGGCTCCTTAATTCATCTCCCTCTGAACTAAACTTCCCCACCCAGTTCTGGGTAGAGGTGAGTGGGCAATCCCAAGCTCTCCTGGTAAACTCTGAGAAGAGAGAACTCAGAAGGGCAGATCTACACATGCTGATGTCCTGTTTCCCCATTTCATCTGCTCTTTGGAGACCAATTGGGGTGGGGGAAGGGGTGGTACTTTTCTCTCCTTGAGAGTAAAATGGGAATTTTTTTCCCTCAATGAAAAGCCAAGGATGGAGAATGAGGAATCAGTGTGCTGCTCCTAAGCATTGTGAGTGTAACTTATAGTAAATCAGGCTCTGAAAAGGGGGCCTTTCTCTGGCACCATTTGCCCTGAGGCACCAAATCTTGTGAAGGGTTAAAAGCAAGAGCTGAGGTTCTGTTTGATGGGCAGGGAAAGACTCCGACAATTGAAGCTTTTACTTTAAGACACAATAAAAGACACTGACATGCTGTGTAAGCATTGTTCCTGGCTGTAGTTATTCCAATTATTTTTTATGTTTTCTCCTTAAATGAGAAACATATCGGACACTAACTCAAACACGGAGATACCTATTTATGCTTCAGAACAAACAGTTTAAGGGCACTATATACAGATGTCTAAATATTTAGAAAGTGTCTGTTTATGGGAGCAAAATGAAAAGTACCTGTTTTCATTTGAAGGATTTTATGTGAAATTTGCATTTAAAAAAGGCAGCCCCAGTGGCAAAGGGATGTTAGAGATGAGAAGTGTGTGCACAGCCGTGGAGAGGGGGACACAGGGGAATTGTGGAGTGGGGGGGTGCCCTCTGCTGCTACAGGCCCAGCACTGACCCAGAGTTGGAGGGAATCAGCAAACTAAGGCTGGGGTGATTCTTCTATTTAGGGCAGGGTATAAATAAATGACCAGAAGAGATCAGGGAGTTTCAATGACCTAACTCACAACTTTATCTTCTTATCAGATGCTCTTCTTAGCCTCAATGGGACATTTGAAGAAAAATAGAATTCTGGATGCTTTAGACGAGTGTAGTAAACTGGGAGATTATTAGACTATCTGGGGAGGAGGGAGGGTCGGGGCTCTGATGCTCCCAAAGCTGAGATCGTGGGAGCTCAGAGATAGTTTAACACTTTACCTTACATGGAGAAAGATATCAGCTCAATTCAAGAGAGGATATATGTGAGGATGGTGTGTATGGCCTTGTGAGGTAGTGAGATCTCTGTTGTCTGAGGTATTCTAAAATAGGATGGCCACTTATCAGAAATGTTTTAGAGGACTGGCTGGATTGCAATGTGTCTCTGGCTCTCTTAGCTCCCAAGATTCTGAGATTCTGTGATTCAGAATGGCCCAGGCTGTGCTTTCCTCTTCCACAACCAGGTTTCCTAGGGCTCCTGAGCTGAAGGGTCTTCAGCAGCTGATTGGATCTGGATGTAAATGAGAAAGCCAGAGCTGTTTCTTGAGCAAAAGAGAAATGTTCCCTTTGCTGTCCATGCATTGGTGTCTCTTTAAAGCCCTTGCTGGTCCCATGTCTAAACATCTACACTCCATCTGAGGGGGTCTTCCTCTTGCCGGGGTGGTCTCAGATGTCTCTCACTTTCTCTGGTTGGGGTGAGATCTTGTATTTAGGATTCTTAGCAGAATCATTTGCTTCAGGGACTTGTGAGGACGGCGACCTGCAACCCTAAGAGGGGCAGGATTTCTGAGCTTTTTCTCTCCCTCTGACCCATTTCAGAATTTAGCGATGAGGCAGGGCAGCTCACCAGGACATTAGAGAGCAAAGGGGAAGTGCTGAGTTTCACTGAATTCTCACCCAGTCTCCTCTCCTCAACAATTACAGCATGATGGCTTGGGGAGGGGTAAGGTGTGCAGCTGAATTGGATGCAGGGGCTAAAGGCAGATGTTCTGCCTGTCGAAACAGACCAAGTGCTCAGTGCTGCAGTCCTTTCTAGTCATGGCTGAGCATTAAGCCCTGGAGACATAGTATAAATGGCCTGGGTATCTTACTAGGGGCTGCCAGCAAGGGCAGAACTGAAGCATGAGGATCCCAGAACTCACCAGAAGGGAACATGCTTCATCATTGGCAGATCTATCCACACAAGGCTTATGCCATAAAGGACCAGTCAAAATAGGGGAGACAAGAAAACAACAGGCGGTTAGGAGAGGGGAGTAATGTGATAGAGGAGAGCTTGGGCAGAGATGGGAATTGTTAGGATCAGCAAGAGGAGTTGATTAGATAGAAGAGAAAATAAGAGACAAAAATGAGATTTCAGTCTGAAATCTCAAATGCTGTGTTTACTGTGGTTCCCTTATCCTATGGAAAGTGGGTTCTGAGGCTGGGTATCCATCCTTTCATTTATTCATTCAATAGTTTTTCAGAGGCATGGATCGCACAGCCCTTATCTGCATTCTGGAATGAAGTCCCTGGCCTTAAAGAGCCATATGTTTAGTGGTAGCTGCAGTCACCAAATCCTTGTGGGGACTTTATATTCAATTTGTCCAATTCAGAGGTGACTGAGAGCTGGGAGCAAGCCCCACAGACCAGCTGGAGACCAGGAACCGAACTGCAGTCACTGGAGAGATGGGTGGCAAAACAAAACTGGACTCTTCCTTAGAGGAGCCTAGTGACTGCAGAAGCCACCAGAACTTGGGACCAAACAAGCCAGTCCTGTACCGGCAGCATCTAGCAAGAAGGTCCAGCTCTAAACTTGAGTTTTGTGAAAGTGCCTTAGTTGGTGTGAGGTGTGCGGGAGGCAGCCCACAAGCCCGGTGGTAGCACAGACCACCTGCCAGGTCAGGCCAACAGAGAGGCGACTCAGGAAAAACAGTGGAATCCTGAACTCAGCGCTCAGGAAATGACTCATAAATGAGACCAATAAACAGGGTGAATCAACACTAAGTCCATTGGAATAGGTTCTGAAGATGCTTAAAGACTTCCTGCCTCGGTCAGATTTGGTTTAAAGCTGGGGCAGGGCCAGGCCTGCAGGTGGAAGCAGCATCAGCCCCAGCTGTGTGTCCCTCTGGTCTCTCCCTCAACCAGAGAACTGGCCACATATGCTGTTAACTGTTGTTCATAAGAAGACTGAATTCAACTGACACTTTGCTCTTGCCCCCACACCCAGACATAGTGATGAAAAAGACAGCCTCTGCCCTGGAAGGGGCAATAGCTCATGGGGAAGCAGGCCTCTATACAGCCAATTGTAATACAATATAACTAGGGCCTTAGATAGATTTGGATAAAGAACTTGGGGTGGGGGGTGGGCAACAGAGAGAGGAGAACATAAATTTCATGTGGAGTAGGCACCCAATAAATACCCATTAATTTATTATTGGTGTTGTTGTTGTTGTTGTTGTTGTTGTTATTATTATTATTGTGTGGGAAAAGATGGATTAAAAAGGGTGTCGTAAAAAGGTGAAATATGATCCTGGCTTTGAATGATGAGGAGGTAGAGAAGACAAGTCTAAGCAGAGGGACCTCCTCACGCAGTGGACTCAGGAATAGGGGAGTAGTTGGGTGCGGTTGGAAGGAGACAGGCTAAAGAGGATGAGTGAAGTCAAAGAAAGCAAGGGGTCCCGAAGACAGTATTAGTCAGCTTTTGCTGTGTAACAAATGACCACAGAATCTCAGCACATAAAAATGTAAACATTGATTTTCTTGCATGTGCATCTTCGGGTCACTGCAGTGGCTCTGCTTCGGGCTGGGGGGCATGTTCAGGTCTGCTCCACACATCTGACTGTGGGCCCAGGCCAGATGGTAGCAGCAACTAAGGGTGTGTTCTTTTCATAGATGTGACTGGAAGTTCTCAGAGGAGCAAGTAGAAACACAGGATGTTTTTCAAAGCTTAGGCTCAGAAATTAAACACTGTTACTTCCACCAAAGCAGATCACGTGGCCATGCCCAAGTTGAATGGGGAAAAAGGAGCTCCTTCCCATAGCCAGTAGTGAGGGGAGTGAGTTAATAGTTGTTTTAAAATTCTCTAACCTGCCTTGAATACCATGCAATTTTGTTTTGATTCGGGAGAAAATGGGGAGCTGTTGTTGGTTCCTCTTTTAGGTGGGATAACTCCATTTCAATAGGAGTGTCCAAGAACACTTTCCATAATGCAAAGGGATACTTTGTTCATACCTGGATATAGTTAACACACTCTACTTTGTCTACATATTGGAGTTTCTGAAGGGCAGAGACTATAATGTTTTTATCTCTGTTGCCCAAGCATCTAGCATAGCTCCCAAAACAGAGTGTCTTCATAATATCTGTTGAATGGATAAAATGGTCTCACATCATTCTCAATGTTTGATTAAAATTTAATAGGAAATGCACATTTCTCTGTTCCCACTCACGGTTCAAGGTAGAGGTGAGCTGGTGAGTGAAGAGCAGATATGACCTGCCTGGAGGTGGGAATGAAAATGCTAAGTAGGGAAATGCATCAGGAAGCAGGTGGCCCAAACCCCAGCTGCTACAGTCAAAGGGCCATTTGATAATAAGAGCCGAGATGGACTTCTGAATAATGGACTTCTTCCAGGTAACTGTCAACTTGAAAGATACAGATTTCTAATGATAATGGCTAACATATATTGAGTGCCTCCTATGAGGCTGACATGATCTTAATATGTTTTATATATTATTTTATTTAATTGAATCCTCCCTTGCACCGGTTATTAATGGGGGACGTTGCTGAAGAGAACAATAGTCTGTTTCCATCCTGCTGGAGTTGCATTTTCACATTCTGGTTCCGTGGCAAATGAGGACAGAATAAGCTACAGCGATGTAAATACAATTGGGTAATGTAAGCACAGCTGATGAAGTCAGTAAAATGATGAAGGCAAAGTAAGGTTGAGCAATTGCAGATGAAAGACTGAGAATGCACTGCAAACAGTTTTTAGCTCTCAGACAACACGACCAGGTCAGTGGACAACAGAGGATGAGGATAAAAGCTCAAAGGTCTCAAAGATTCCCTCTCAGTCACTTTTGGTTAGGAATTCCATCAATGAGGAAAGATACAGATCCTAGGAATGCCCTGATACAGTATGTCTGATCTCCAGACCCTTATGGGCAGGTATGTTGTGGTTCTCTTCTGATGCCCCAGAATATAGCACTGAGCTTGGCACATGAAGCAAACTCAATGGACTTTCAGGATCTGAGCTCTGGCCAGTGACAGGGGAAGGGGCTAAAAATATTCACTAGCCTCTCGACAAAGTTTTTATAGACAGCACCTCTTCCTGTCTCCCTCTGATAGACTTCTCAGTGATGGAAGCACTGTCACCCCAAGGAAGATTAGGGTAACTACTCTTCTGCTATTGGAACATAACCCTTCCTTCAGCTCTGTACCTGCCTCTCACTTCTGACCCAAAGTCCTGGCCTCCAAGAAACAGCCAGATGGTAAGAGGCCATGAGGGAAAAGCCTCTTGTGCTCTAAGAAGTTCTAAAGCAATTTCCTCTGAGGGCTGTTGTCAGAATGACCAGAGGAAACACAAAACCAGTTCTTTGTCCTGCAATGGCAGAATGTCATGAGCGCTCAGTCCATCACCAGAAAGAGTATTTATTTTTCCTAAGCCATCGAGACGTAGAAAATGGTACAAAAACATTTTTAAACTGTTCTCCTTAGGTCTCCTTCTAGTTCTATCAAGTTCACCTTGAATGGAGCCCTCAGACCTACTTCTTCACCTCAGTCTCCCTTCCTGCATCTTTTTCATCTTGTCTCTATAGGGTCCAGGTTTTATCTACTGTGCTTTACTCTGTCGGTTCTGTTCTGAGTTATTGCCCCTTGAGTCTAAGTTCGCAAGTTCTATTAATTTTTTAATGTAAACCCAAAGGGAGTTATTAGACTAGATCAGGTAACTCACACTTTGAGTGAGGAGGGTGGAAAGCAAGGAGAGTCATGCAGGAAGCAAGAGAGGACCGGTACAGCCAAGCCCCTGGCCAGGAATGGTATAACGCCATGACTGGGCTTCTGTCTCAGGACACTTCTGAACACTGTCACCATGTTGCAGCCCCTGAACACTCACTACTGCAGCTGGAAGTGATCTGTGAAGGCAAGGCCTTTGTCCTTTTTCATCTCATAATTCACAGAGAAGCTTACACAAGACTAACAAACTTTTAAAATAGGAATCATCTGGTTAGCAATACCTTGATGTATTAAAATGACAAAACACAACTCTGCCAGATGGGATGTGGAGGGTAGTGGTAGGCAGGACTAAAGGGATGAAGAGGGTGGAGTGCCTGCTCCTTCTACTTGCCTAAGCATCCATCATATACTAGGGGGTCAACAGGTGAGAGTTTCTTACTTTCTTTATAACCTGTGCTGAATGACTTCCCTGGGAAAAAATTTCCCTGTGGGTTTTGGGTTTCGAATTTTGACCATGCTGATCTATCCTTGGCAGTTGAAGCTGGCAGTATTAAGCAAGCTGAGGACAGCCTTAAATTTAAATTGCCTTTGCTCCTTGGAGCTGAATTTTAGGAAGTATCATGGAGGAGGGAGTCAGGCAAGACTAAAGACAGCAAGATGGAAATTGCTCCATGACTGTTGCCACGTTGGAGATGTGGCAATGAAAGGCCAGACCTCAGTCCCAGCAATGCCCTTCATTCCTTTATCTATTCATTCAGTATATATTTTTAAATATCCACTATGTGCAAGATACCCCGTGAAGTCCAGAAAATAAAAATAAAATATATGGCCCTCTAATGGAAGAGTCAAAGGGATAAGTCATTGATGATTATGTGTCATAATATTATGGCACAGACAACTCCAGAGCATTCTGCATGCACAAAGGGTATGAGATTTGGGACAGTCTTCAGAGAAGAGGTGCCATTGAGCCCAGTTTAAAAACAAATGTCCACATTAGGTAAAAGGAAGGACATTTATAGGGGCATGAACGAATGAAAGTGTCATATTCGGGGAATTCCAAGTATCTGTACTTGGCTAGAGTGCATGATTGCCACATGGAGGCTTAACAGGGGACAAGACTTAACAGAAAGACAAGCAGTCAGTATTTAACTTGAGCGAATCATGTGTCATTTCTGACTTTCAGTCAGTTCATTTATATACGGACTAGAGTTTCTGGCCTCCCTAACACATAGGGCTTAGCTTTAGAAGTATAAAGGAGAATTAGGAAGTGGCCTAAAGGTTCACCTACTCCAAAGGTTTTCAAACTGTGGTTCCCAGGGCTTCTTCAAGGACTTGGGGTCAGCTGTCCCCAGGAAGGGGATCTCAAGGTTGTCCAAAAGGTAGAGAGACCCTAATCTCCAACTACGGTCAGAGCGGCTGTGCTTTGCTTTGAGTTTTAGGGGAGAAGGTGAGGTTCTGCTGCTAAAAGGTAAAATGTGCGAATTATTGGACTGGTCCCTTCCTCCTACTTTGTAGATGAGGAAAACTGACAACTGAGAGGCAGGAAGGTCAAGGAAATGGCTCGTGGGAATCCACTGAGACGACCTGAGGGGTTTGAGAAGAGTTAGGTTTCATAGTATCGAAGCCACATTTTCATGTTCATTTTTTGGGCTTCAGCCAGATAAGATTTTCCACAATACTTAAAAGACAAAAGATCAAAGCAAAAAACAAACGCTAATGCCCCCAACCTTGCTGCCCACCTGCTGGGCCTCAGAGGTTCAAAGCTTGCAAGCCTTGGAGTAAACGCAACAACCAACACCCCCTTGCTCTCCCCCAACTGCCCCCATCACCTGGGCAGGCGCCCAGAGGCTTCCTTGACCACCACCCCAGCCCCTCCTTCCACGTGGCTTTCCAATGACACTCAGGTATCCTGACACACTTGGACCAAAGAGGCTCCCAGACAGCTCTGTCGCCTAAATGGTCCCCTGACTGTGGGGACTATATGTGTGCGTGAGGTTAATAGTGATAGGTGAATAACTCTTCCATCTGTTCAAAACATGTTTACAAGGTGTAGGCAGAGAAAAGGATGGAAAGTACATACACTTCAAACTGCTGAAGAATTGTGTTAAAGCGTTCTGTGTGTTTTTAGGCATCCCACTCCAGTTTTCTGGGTCTCAGCTTTCCACTTTTAGAAATGAGCAGCTGGAGGAGTTATTTCCATGTCCTTATGGGCTGACGAAGGCAGCTCAGCCTTGTTCTTTTCTATTCTCTTCAGGCATTTTTTTTAAAAAACAAAGTTTTCCCATGAGGAAAGCACTTCAGAGGGGAAAATATGTCAGGGATGTGTTTCTTGTGATTATCTTCAGGACAGTTTGGAGGACAAAAACTGTAAAGGAAAAGGGAAGAGGAAAGAAAGGCCATGCCAAGTCCGTAGCGGGAATTTGCTGCTCCATTTGAAGAGTGAAAAGGGCCCTTGTGTGGGGAGCTGGGCTCTGAGCCCCTTAGGGAAGTCACAGAGGCCCAGTGACTACTTGACCTGCTCAGATCGCCCAGCCCGGCCCTAGGAACTGACTCCAATGGACTACAGTGAAATTAGAATAGGGACTCAGCCTAGGAGTAGGTAGCATCGAGTACAAAGTAAAAAATAGTGAGAGGCCACCATCTCTGCTCCTTGTGCTTTTGTAATTTCTGCTTTGGACATTCTCTTACTGCTTATTAAAAAACGCAGGTCAGCCACTTTTATGCTGTTATTTTAAAGGGCCTCCTCTAGGCAGGGCTGATGTACACTGGGTCCACATAGACAGTGCCAAATGAGTTGTTTACACCCAGTTTCTGATCTGATTAGACTGTGAAATTCTGGATCGTTACATATTTTTAATATCACCCAAACCTCTGGGACTTTTTACTTGAGGTGTTGGAGCGGGAGACTAACAAGAGAGACAAAAATCCTCGGGAAGTCTTCTCTTACTACAGCAAAATTTACCAAGCACCTGCTTCGTGTCAGATCTTTAGACGTGCTCGCAGTCCCTAATCATCAGGTCTTCTACAGTGCGGTGCTGTCCTAAAGAAACTGGGATTCCCAGGTATTGTCTAATCCTGTAAAGGTCTCAATAAGAAAAAAGGTCGCAGAACTTACTCTGACCAGATCCTACAGTTCCTGATGCTAATGTCCCTCCCCCACTGCCTTCTGGGAGGAGCCCACTGAGCTCTGTTCCACAAAATTGTTGCAATTTCCTGAAAGGGAAGAGGAGGGAATTGCAACAGCCGAGGGAGGTTACCTTCTCTTTGAAGTTTTTGTTTTCAAATTTTTATTTATAATTAACTTCGATCTCTTTTGTGCTTCTATTGTTATTTGTACATCAAATGTTACAGTCTCCATAACGCTTGTCTATATTTATCTGTTTGAAATGTCTTCCCCAACCAGACCGAATCTCTTCTAGGGACTGATTTGTTTTTGCTTTTCCAGTGCCTAAGAGTGCCTGACACAGAATGGGGTTTTATAAATATTTATTAAATAAAAAACAATGGCTAAACACGTAAAAATGAGTGAATAAACAAATCCATTCTTAGCCTCCTGCTCCCTGGAGGCATCACTAAGCTATGTTGCCTACCTGGCTCCTGGTGACATTTGTGTTCCAGACCCCTGCCGTAGGCGATAATTCATTAGAATTTAGATCAGCTGGAGTGTCAGAACACTCTGAAAGAGCAGTGACTTAATAAGGATAGATGTTTATTTCTTTCTCATGTGAGAGTTTGGAAGAAAAAGGCAGAGTTTATAATGGTGATCCATGGTATGTTTCTATCCTATTGTGCATGACCTCCATTACCAAGGTCACCTTATGGCCTAGGATAGGAACTCCAGCTCCAGCCATCACATCTGTATTCCATCCTTCAGAAAGGAAGACAGGATGATGAAGAGCATGTTGCTTCCCTTTAAGGTCCCTGCTAAAAGTTGGACTCTCCATTTCTAGATAGATCTCACTGGTCAGACCTGAATCGTGTGACCACACTTTGCTGCAAAGGAAGTTAGGAAATGTAATCTTTATTTGAGTGGCCACCTAAAATGTGGGTTGTATTACTAAAGAAGAATGAAGATTGAAGAACAACACAGAATTTCTGTTATAGGAACCAATTAAGGTTTTTTGTTCATTTTTTTTTGTTTTTGTTTTTGTTTTTGTTTTTGTTTTTTTGTAAAAGAGTGACTGGATCAAACCAGTGATTTGGAAAGATTAATATGGTGCCTAGAAAAGAGAAAGGATTAGAGAAAGGAGACTGGGCACACAGAGATCAGTAGGAGGTAGTTGTACAAGTCCCAACAGAGATGAGGAGGAGTGAACTAGGCTGGTAGCAAGGAGATGGAAACAGGAGATGAATTTACAACACGGTTTAGTGATAAGATAGGAAATGCTATGGCTGTGGAGGGTGAGGAAGGTTTCTAGAATCAGACCCCTGATTTTTGACCTGGGGCCCTTGGAAATGAGGCAGTCATTTACTGGTTTGGGGACGTGCAGGAAGACCTCAAGGGGTGAGCACTGGACTGAGAGCTCTGATTTTGACTTAGGATTCTAAAGAGCTGGGCACTCTCCAAAAAGAAACTCTAGGGTTCACCTGTAGCAGTCAGTAAGGAATGGGCAGTTAGCCCAGTTGGAATGTGTACAATGGAACAGGAAACCCAGTTAGCCCAGTTGGAATGTGTACAATGGAACAGGAAACCCAGTTGGTGGTGGAAATCAGACCCCTGTCCTCTCCTTGGTACTGTGGTCACCACCCTGTCAGTGGGCCCTCACTATCTTAGGGGCTGCCAACCAATTCTCTAGAGTTTCAAGACAGAAGTAATTTCAATTTCCCTGTAATTACAAGGAGCGTATCAGTGTGTGCCTGGATCCCGCTGTTGCTGGAGAGGGGAGGGGGCTTCCCAAATCCACAGCCAAGCCTCTAGGCGCATCCTGACTGTGGCGGGAGGAGCTGGGGTATCTGGAGAGGGGCCGCCACGTGCCAGCTGGCTGTGCCAAGTGTAGGAGCAGCACGCCTGGGGTTCTGCCATGTGTTTGTTTATTTGGTTTGGCTGATGTAAAACATACACACACAGACTCACAGCCTCAGGGCCTGTGTGCAGAGCCCACGTTCAATCCTCAACTAAAATCAGAAACAGAGCAAGAATAGAAAGGAAGCCAAAATAAGAGAATACAATCAGGTAGAAGAGTTCATTCGTTTGTTCATTCATTCATTCATTCATTCATTCATTCATCCATTCAGCAAACGAATGCCAGACGCTATGCAAGACACTGGGCTGCAATAACAGTCAGTCCTTGAGGAACTCAAAGGCAGAGCAGGGGAATAGCAACAAGGAAAGAGGCCTGATTTCAGCATAACGTGAGAGGTGCTTGCTACAGATCACAGCACATCTTCGATCTTGTCATTTTCTGGACTAAAATCAGAGTGGGGCTTCCCTTATAACTAACCAGACTTTCGTAGGCCCAACAATTCTACTCTCAACTCCTTACCCCTTCCTCGAGCTCAAGGCATTCCAAGGAGCCCCAGGATCACCCTCTCCCTCAGGTCTCCTTCCCCTGCACACTCATTTACCCTCGTTTGGCAGGTTCTTCCCTCTGTTCTCTGCCATTTCCCACTTAGCCTTGAAGGTCCAGTTGAACCATCTCCAGGGGTAGCTTTTGCAACCATCCTCTGCGTCCTCACTGCATTTTCTTAATCGCTGGCGCTCGTCAGCTGCTACTTTCACAGTTCACCTGCCCATGTCCCCTGTGGTCTGTGAGCCACTTGAGCAGAGACAGATCTTGTCCACATCTCTATGCTGGCAGTTAATCGATTCCTGGCACAGAAACGCTCTTAATAAATGCCTGTCCAAATGAACGAACATCATTTAGTGCCACTGTTGATGGCTTCAGTGTGCCGCAATTAAAATGCACTTGGTTTGACTCAGGTCAAACCCTGAGGTCTGTCACCTCCGACTAGCCAAGTCCCCTCTTTGAGCCTCAGTTTGCTTATTCCTAAATTGAAACCAATACTATTCCGTGAGTGTAACTTATGTGAAAAAGCTTTCTTTCATGTGTGTTCACCTTTCTTTCATGTGCAAGGAAAGTTTGATTATTGCTTTTATTATTATCATCATCAGAAGATAGGGCTCTAACAAGTGAGGGCACAAATCTAGTAGGCAGGAGAAATCCTGAGTTCAAATCCTTGAGAAGTGGCCCTCATGGGTATCCCAGAATGCACGTCTCCAGGGAACCACCTCTGTTCGTCCACGCATTTCCTACAGGCCGGGCTGTTGTGACTCCTCCCACTCTGGCTCTCTCCTCTGATCGCTGCTCTTGGTAAGCAGCAGTATCTTCACATGGTCCTTTTGTGTGTGTGCACGCATGTATCCCTGGTGTCTTTTTGTGTCCAAATTTACTCTTCTTATAAAGGCATCAGTCAGATTGGTTAGGGACCACCCAGAGGGATTCATTTTAACTTAATTACCTCTTTAAAGTTCTGTCTCTAAATACAGTAATATTCTGAGTTGCTGGTGGTTAGGGTTTCGGTATATAAATTTTGGTGGGACATAATTCAGCCCATAACAGTCATTCTCAAGTATACATCTTTGTAGGGTGACCAGACCAACTCACCCAAGTTTGCCTGGGATTTTCCTGTTTATAGCATGGAAATTCCTACATCCCAGGAAATCCCTCAGTCCTGGGCAAACTAAGAAGATTGGTGACTTTAGCTCATCTAGAAGCTTTTCCTGAGTCTTTCCCAATATGGAAGAATTAGAAGGACTAAACAAACCCAATATGCATCCAGCAGCCATATCTCCTAGTGAACTTTAATATCCATTAACATCCTTGATCCTCACTTTGGCCTTGTAAGGTAAGTGGGGCAGGAAACAATATTCCAGATACACAAAGGGGAGATAGGCTCAGAAAGTTTCATCCAAAGATGAACCCCTGGCCCTGTTTATCTTTGACCAGTTGCTTCCTAAACCAAGAGCTAGAAATCAGTGTATGCTTCATTCCACTCCTGCACAAGGGCCTAGGAGAGAGGTAAGTACCAGGATGTATGAGTGAGTGAATACAGAAATTTATTCACACTCATTTGAATTAAGGAAATTAAACAGACAATCACACCTGCTGTACTTGGGAGCGGGGTGAAAGATGGGCTGCAGACAAGGCCTTGTAGAGCAAATGTCTCTGACTGGAAAACAGGAAGGGTGGGAGGGAAGCAGAGAGAGATGCATGCTGTGTTTGATGATCTGTTCTAAAAGACAAGGAGGGAAGCCATTGATTAGTGAGCTTTGTTTGATCTGCTCGAGGATCAAAGGGACAAGCATCAGGTATGAAGATGAAAGTTGACCTGGAAATTCTGAGTCCCAGCCGAATGGGATTCCAGGCCTCCCGTAGGCCCATGAGCCATGGAAGACTCTCATAGGAACCATGGGCAGGGTTGCAAGCCTATCTCTTCCTCAGCTTGACTCCCGAGCCTTCCCCCATCATTGTCTTTCAGAAGAGCTTCCTCTTGCTCCTTGGGCCCTCTGTGGGGTAAAGGGAGCTCACAGTTATAAGGGGGCCAAAGGCTTTCATTGAAAGGATGGAAGATTACTTCTGGTCTTAGAAGAGCATGAGGAAGTAACCAGATGATGTGTGATAAATGCTATGATTAGGCTGAGCTTGGGGGACTGAGGTCATACCAACACAGAACCCTTAAATTTACCTGAGGGGCACAGAAGAAGATAGTCCAGCCGATACCTTAAGGAATGAAATGATAGTTGGAAGAGTTTTTTTGCTTGTCTTTTAGGAGGTGAGAGAGAAGAAGGACATGCAAACAGCCAAGGAAGTGATGGCCACATAGTACATGAGGGACCATCCAATATTAACTGAACACCTAATCTGTGCCAGGATTTACATCATTTCATAGAATCCTAAATTTCCAAGGAGGCAGGCCTTGGAAATATTCCATTTCACAAGGGAAGAAAATGAGGCTTACAAAGGTTGAGTCACCTGCCTGGGGACAATTGGTATTTGGCAAAGTAAAAATTTGAACTCAGATCTGCCTTCTTGAAAATATGGTTTCTCCCCAGTAGAGACATGGCGATAGCC
>NW_011889116.1:0-9992 GCF_000151845.1 Pteropus vampyrus
TTTTTAGTTTCTTTTTTTTTTTTTTTTTTAATGCCTACTATCTCTTTGCTGAATTTTTCACTGAGATCATCTATTCTTTCCCTAAGGTCTTTGAGCATCTTTACAACCAGTGTTTTGAACTCTGTATCTTGTTAGTTGCTTGCTTCCATTACATTTAGTTCTTTTTCTGGAGTTTTCTCCTGTTATTTTATTTAGAACATCTTTCTTTCTTTCTTTCTTTCTTTCTTTCTTTCTTTCTTTCTTTCTTTCTTTCTTTCTTTCTTTCTTTCTTTCTTTTTTTGGTTGTTTCTCTGTGTTCATTTCTATATATTAGGTAGATTTGCTAAGTCTCACAATCTTGGTCAGGTGTAGTAGGTGCCCTGTGTAAACCAGTGGTATAGTCTCTCTGTTCACCTGTGCTGAATGTTTTAGGAGTGTCCCTTCTGTGAGTTGTGTGTGCTCTCTTGTTGTAGCTAAGCTTTGATTGATGTTAGCACTTCAGTGGATGGGATACTCTCAGGCTGACTGTGAGGATTGACTATGCCCACAAAGTATGTCCTGCTGTGTGGGCATTGACATCACAGAGAGAGATGTGCTCCAGTGGGCTCATGTGCCTATTGAGACCATCCTTTGGATGTACCAATTGTGGTATTAATCAGTTGGTGCTCTGTTTTAGTCTAATACCAGCCTCCATGTATGTTTGTTCTGTGTCCCTTGGGAGATGTTCTCATTCAGGCCAAGGTCAGCTTCCTGTTAGTGCCCAGGGCTACATGGTAGGAGCTACAAATCAATCTGCATTTGGTTATTGCCTGTGCTGGACCTAGAGGCAAGAGGGAGAGATCCCACTGTGAAACGTGGTCAACTATCACCAGTACCCGACCTGGGGCTGCCTAGAAATTTTCAGGGCACCCCAAGGCTTGAGGCTGCCTTCTGGCTGCCTTCTGGCTGCCTATAAGGTTCTTCAGCTTAAAAGTCCTTTGGGTGGTTCATGAGTTGGGTGGGTTGGGGTCCCAGGGAATCACCAGGGTAAAGCAAACAGATTTAACCAGGCCAGTCTAGATTCAGATTTGGTGCCAGTCCTGAGCCTGTGGCTATTCACAAAAGTCTCAGATCACGCCAAGACCAGCTGCTGCCCACCTTGTGTCTGCAGACCCCTAAGATTTGTTTAAGAGATATTGCAGCTCCTGCTAAGGTTGGTTGCTTGCCACTGAAAGTTTTCCTGAGGTGTGCAAGCAGAGGCCTGTCAAAGGTGCTCCTTGCTGAGAGCACTGGGGTGGAGCTGGTTGCCATGCAATGAAATTGCCACCGGGCAATTTGTAAGTTAGGTGAGGCAAGGGTATCAGAGGTCACCGGGGTGCAGTGAGTGGATCTCTTTAGGCCAATAAAGATTCAGATTTGTCCATGTGGTGGGAGGGCTCAAGATGGTGCCCGCCTGCTGCACAGGAGGAGTCAACAAAAGTACAATGGAGGCTGTCTCTCACCCTGAGACCACACATCTCAGTCTTCCCTGTAAGGGAACATCTGGATTTCCAGCTGCCTTCTGCTTTACTCAGATGGTCAGAATCCATCTGATTTTCACAGCCAGACTTTGTGGGGACTCCGTTTCCCAGCATTGAAATCCTTATCTTAGGAGTCCCAGTGTCAGGCTGAGGACCCTCACTCTTTTAGGGGGAACTCTGTGGCCAAGATGTCCCTCTGGATGCTCAACCACCACACGCAGGGACCGGGCCATCTCAATTTGCATCTTCCCCTGTCCTACCAGTCTCCATATGGCCTCTTCTTTATATCTTTAGCTATAGTAGTTATGTTCAGCTAGTCTTCAGTTGTTTCTGCAGGTTGACTGTTCTATAATTTAGTTGTAATTTCAATGCAGTCGTAGGATGAAGAAAGCACAACATTCACCTACCCTGACATCTTTACCCTTTCATCTTTTTTAATCATTATTATAGCAAAAAAGTATCATGTGATTTTAATTTGCCTTCCATGACTTATGATGAGTATCTTGACATACACTTATAGGCCATGTGTATATCTTCTTTGGAGAAATGTCTATTCAAATTCTTTGCCCATTTTTTTTAAAAATAGGATTGTCTTTTTGTCATTGATATACAGGAGTTCTCAATATATTCAGGATCCCAGACATTTACAAGACATAATTTACAAATATTTTCTTCATTCTGAGGGATGTCTTTTCACTTTCTTGATGCATTTTTGAAGCACAAAAAATTTTAAATTTGATTAAGGCCAAGTTATCTTTTTTCTTTTGTTGTTCGTGTTATATCTGAGTTCTTATCAATACAAGATCATAAAGATGTACCCCTATGTTTTCTTCTAATAATTTTATAGTTTTATCACTTGTATTTAAGTCTGATTCATTTTGAGTTAATTTTTCTATATTTTCTGAGGTGAGGTACAACTTCATTCTTTTGTGTATGGATATCTAGTTGTTCCACCAATTTGTGTTAAAAAGATTATTCTTTCCCCATTGAATGGTTTTGGCATCCTTCTCAAAATTAATAGGCTATAGATACATGGGTTTATTTATGGACACTCAATAATCTCTCATTTGGTTTATATGTCTATCTTTATGCCAATATCTCACTGTTATGATGGTTGTATATTTATATTGTTTTCAAAACAAAATGCTGAGTCTTCCGATTGTGTACTTTGTCTTAAATATTGTTTTATTTCTTCCAAGTCCCTTTAAATTCCTTACAAACTTTAGGATCAGGTTTTATACCTCTGCGAAAACTCTCACAGAACACATACACACACACACACACACACACATTGGGATTTTGATAAGAGTTGCATTGAATATTCATATTGCTTTGGGGAGTGGTGCCATTTTAGCAATATTAAGTCTTGCAATCCATGAAGATGTTTTTCCATTTATTTTGCTTTTTAATTTCTTTCAGAAATATTTTGTATTTTCAGTATACAAGATTTCCACCTCCTAGGTTAAATTTCATTCATTGTAAATTGAATTATTTTCTTAATTTTCTTTTTTGAGTGTTCATTCCTAGTGTATAGAAATACAACTAATTTTTATGGGTTGGTCAAATACTGCAGAATTGCTGAAATCACAATATTTTTTTCTGGATTCTTGATGCTTTTCTATCTATAGGATAATGTCATTTGTGACTAGTGATCATTCTATTTCTTTTCCAATTTATTTTCCTTGCCAAATTGATCTTTTTGGAAACTTCCAGTACAATATTGAAGAGAACTGGCAAAAGCAAACATCCTTATCTTATTTTTTGCCCTTATCTCATTTCTGATTTTAGAGAGAAAGCACTCAGTCATTCACCGATGAGTATAATATTAGCTATGGGTTTTCATAAATACCTTACATCAGGTTAAGGAAGTTCTCTTCTATTCCTAATTTGTTAAGCATTTTCATCATGAAAGGGTATTAAATTTTAAAAAATGATTTGTCTGCATTAAGATAATAATGTAGTTTTCTCCCTTTGTTCTATTAATTTGCTATAATACATTGATTTTCATATGTTGAATCATCCTTGAATTCCTAGAATAAATCCAACTTGGTCATGGCATATAAACCTTTTCATATGCTACTGGATTTGCTAGTATTATGCTGAGAATTTCTGCATTTCTCATAAGAGTTATTGGTTTCAATTTTTTTTGCTTGTAATGTCTTTGTCTGGTTTACTATCAGGGTAATATTGGTCTTATAGAATAAGTTAGGAAGTGTTCACTCCTGTTTTATTATTTTTTGAAAGAGTTTAAGAAGAATTGGTGCTAATTCTTTTTTCCATGTCTGGTAGAATTCACCCTTTTACATAACCAGTTGCTTCTCTCTTGCTAATTTCAATATTCTCTCTTTGTCTTCATCTTTTGACACTTTGATTATTACATCTCCTAATGTAGATCTCGTTGTGTTTATTCTACTTGAAATTTGTTGAGCTTCTAAGATGTATAGATTAATGTCTTTTTTCAAATTTGGGAAGTTTACAGCCATTATTTCTTCAAATATTTTTTCCCTTTTACTCCTCTCATTCTCAGACTCCTATTGGTATGCTTAATTGTGACCCATAAGTCTCTTAGGCTGTGTTCATATTTCTTCATTCTTTTTTATTTCTGCCCCTCAAACTGGATACTCTTAATTAACTTATCATGACCACTGATTCTTGCTTCTCTCCGCCTTACTTTGTTCTGAGCCCCTCTAGTGAAATTTACATTTTAGTTATTACTCTTTTCAGCTCCAAAATTTCTTTGATCCCTTTTGATAAATTTTATCTTTTTAAATATTCTCTATTTGGTGTGACATCATCTCCTGGTTTCCTTCAGTTCTCTGTCTATGGCTTTCTTTAGTTCATTGAGCACATTCAGAACAGTTGACTTAAAGGTTTTCTTTAATGATTCCACTTTCTGTGCTTCCTCAGGGACAGTTTCTATTAATTTAATTTTTTTTCCAAGTATGGGCTAACCTTCTTGTTTCATTGCCTCCTTTAACATTTTTTTCCTAAAGTTGAACATTTTAAATATTATAATGTGCTAACTCTGAAAATCAGATACTCCACTCTCTTCAAAGTTTGCTATTGTTACTTAATATGGGTTGTAGTTACTTGTTTATTTAGTGACTTTTCTAAACTATATTTAAAGACTTTCTTTGTTGTATGTGGCCTCTGAAGTCTCTGTCCTTTAGCTTGGGATCAGCTAGTGGTTTGAAAGGGATTTCTTTAAATGCCTGAAGCAAAAAGAAAAAAGTAAAAGAAAGAAAAAATACTCTCCTAGTCTTTGCAAATTGGATCTGTGTTGAATACTCCCTTGATACTTAGCCACTCTCTTAACAACACTTAAAGCCTTCACAGGTCTTCTCTGAGCATGTGTCCTACTATGGCAATACAGATTACCTGTGGGAGTTTTCCAATGCTCTTATTCTCCAAAATAGCTCTCTCACCGGATTTTCTGTGAGACTTTCAGCATGTCTATTGTTTTCTCCAACTGCAATATTTTGCCTTCAGCAGCAGTAGCTTATTCATTTGCCTTACAATTTTTTTTGACAAACACCCTCTGTTTAAGACTTTTCTATCCTGAGAGAGTTCTAAATTAGTCAAAAAAACAAAAAACGAACAAACAAACAAACAAAACCTTGTGTCAGGCCTTTAAAGAAACCTCAGACAGATCAAGCCAGACATATATAAGTTCTTAGAAATGAGCTCTTCTTTGCTCCTTCTGAAAAGAGGTACCCACACCAAGAATGTGAGTGCTATCTTTAAGACAACTGCTGTGCCAGGGAGGAGTGTAGGGAAAGGCTAATTAAAACACTACAAAGCTCTACATCTGTGTTTAAATCACTTTTTAAAAAAAAAATCAGTTATTGCTTGGTTTCTGTAAACCTTTACCTGTTTACCAAGGTTCCAAAAAAGTTGATTTTGACCCTTTTTACTCATATTTCAGTGTTTGGAGACATTAGCCTTTGGGGCTCCCTTGATACCATTTTCATTCTCTGGGCATTTTATGAAAGTAGCACATAGGTGATGGGATATGGTCAGGAATGAGGGTAGATGAAATGATCAAAGATGATATGACTTATACTATTTTACCAATTACAAAGCATTGCCACCATGGGGAATATATAAAGAGATTTTATAGAAGTGATTCTTAAGGCCAAGTCATATTTCATTTTGTAATATTAGTGATAAAAAGATAAAAGTGTGCGATTTTGCCAGAGAATCTATATATAGAAGAAATCAGAGATCTGGTCAGATTTGGAAGATAATTTAGTGGTAAAAAAGCAATGTTGCAGGTTAGGGGTTTCTGGAACCAAATTCTAACATTTTGAAGGAAGAGAAAGGAAGTAAAATTGGTCACAGGGCGAAGTCAAACTGTGATTCAGACATACACATTTTTGGTCAATTCCACCAAGGAGCTCTGTAGCATATATGGCCTTTCAGACTTGTTCCACAGTAGATCAAATTAATTGGGCTTTTATATACCACCTCAAGCAGTTATTGGCTATGGACTGCCCCTGGAAGGACATGATCTCAGACAGGGAAATTCTCTGCAGTTGTCACTATTTAGAGCCGCTGAGAGCTGAGGCCAACTAGTCCTTCTTTGATGAATCTCTGAGTTAACCATAAGCAGAATTTCTAATCTCTATTAGGTACATGTTAATATGATTGACACTGTTCCATGTGCAGATAACGCTATGCAGAGACATATAATGCAAAGTCTAAATTGATGCCTAGATATTAATAAGGATATACATTATAAAAGACAATCTTATTTCAAAGCCCTTCACTGGTGCTTTTTAAGAAAGTAAATGTTAAGTCAAATTATATTTCAAAGAAAGATAAAGAAATTTGATAATAGAAGCAAGCTCTGTAGAGAAGGAGTTGTGCTAAGATGAGAGATATCCATATACTATTTAACAATAATTTTTGTTTGACTATTTTTTTCCCAAGGATGATTTTGGTTCAGAGTAGATGCAGGCTTTTCACTGAAAATTTCTTTAAGTATACCACATTAGAAGCCTGTAGAGTGTCTTACTTTTATTATTTTAATACATTACCTTTTTCAGCCATAAAACTATATATCAATGTACCTCTCTAT
The DNA here is from genome assembly GCF_000151845.1 of Pteropus vampyrus. Lineage (NCBI taxonomy): Eukaryota > Metazoa > Chordata > Mammalia > Chiroptera > Pteropodidae > Pteropus > Pteropus vampyrus. The sequence goes on from NW_011889116.1 coordinate 6,559, forward strand.
TAGTCAAAAAATGGCATTAAGGACAAATAATCCAGACTGAATCCCTGAAAAACATAGTTATTCTAATTTTAATGACCATGTTCAATGACATTCTAAAAGACAGCATATCTCATTATATTTTCCAGAAATATGACATTGCTTATCGAAAGGTTAGATGGATACTTTATCATAAACATAATGCCTTTCCTTCCTGATTTTTGATGGAAAAGATACAGAAATATTAAAATATTAAACATATTAAAGACCCATCAATATTAGTTGATGATATGCTAGGTTATCTATGAGCTCTGATTTCAAAATTAGTGATTTCTGTCTTCTGTTTTTATTTGTCCTATTAGCCAGTGTCATAATAGAATACTTACGTATTCTTTGTCATTAAAAAAATGTTTACTCTTAGGAAAAAAACCTGAAGAATAAGTAAATGTCTCCTTTCTAAAACACAATACATCTGGAAGGTTTTAAAGATAAAGTAATTAATTTGTGTCTCATATCTCTTTGTAGCTAAAAGAAAAATGCCAAGACTCTTAGTATGTTAGCTCATTTGTATGTAAGAGTGAATGTGCCAATGAAATATATACAACCCTTAATAGATTCTTTTTCTCAATTTTCAGTTTTTTGACAAATATATTCATGATCTCATAGAGATATTCTAAAGGCTTAATACAATTGAAAAGAAGGGGATAACTTAAAATTTTAATCTGAATCAACAAGTTACTATAGTATATCAATTCAAATTTTAAAAGTTCTTGGGCCAAGTAGTCCTTATTTGTGTGGTACATTGCACACATGTAAACCTATGTGAAAAATTATACATTAATGCCGTTGAGGAAAATCTAGACAATACTAATTACTATAGCTTAACTTGAATACTGGAACCAGCAAAGCCTTCCCAAATGAATAAATAAAACCATTCTTATATTTAGGGGCATGATGTGAACAGTAAAACAAACAGGTACAAAATAATTCCTGGTACAGATAAGAGAAATATTTCTGTTTCCTAAGGGTTATTCAATAGCATAAATTGATGTTATACACTATTCCTTTGAGCTCCATAAAGTACTTCTGTTTCAATAAAACACTTTCTTATTTTAATTTTAGAAATGTCTATTTTACATCAAAGAAAGGGAGGTTTTTTTCTAATTCATTTTTTTTGTGATTCAGAATAGTTTTAATGCATCTGCTATGATAAGAAATAGATAAATAGATATTTTAATAAATGAGAAGATAAATAGTATGGAGAAGGATAAAGCAAAGAAATAGGAGGTGATGTGATGGAAATAGTGAAGGGATTGCCTCACAGTTCTCAGAGCCTCATGGGTAATACAGCCAGGAATAAGATGATCTAGGATTCTAGGAACATTGAGGGGTCCAGAAGAGTGGTAGATCAATCGAAGTTCTGGGTTCTCTCCTTAGGTTTTGCCAAGAATTTCCAGGGAAGAAGTTACTCTTATTCTGAGCTAATGAAGCTCTGAAGAAATTGCATCTTGGTTCTGAAAGGTTGTGGAGGCCTGAAAATGTTAAAATAGAATATATGTTATTTAAAACCTTAGAAATAGCTAACGACCTATTAAATGAAAACTAAAGAATTCTTACTACTGTAAATAAAGCTTTGCACATACACTATTTGAGAGATTACAAAGGTTTGTGGCACATTGACACCTTGTTTGCAAGTTTTTCTTTTCTTGAAAAACTGTGCCAAGTACATGTGGTTAGAAATTGCTGATGGAATATACTTCATGTCTTATAGATATGTTGCTGGATAGAACAATATAAAGCAAAGTACAGTTATCATGTTTGGTTCACTTTTATTCTTGAGTTTCTGCAATATTTTACTGTCCACCAACATAAAAGCAAGTAATCTAAAGCATTGGCAAGACTTTACTATGGTATTCTTCAGTAACTTTTATATACTGTTTTCTTTCATAATTTGAAATGAAATAATTATTTTTGTTATAAATTTCTTTATAAATATTCTTAATGATGAATGATGCATTTATTTAAGCATCAATGGATGAATAAAGTTATGCACAGGTGACTAACTACCTTGAATAACTATCACTTCACTCAGTTGCTATCCACAGTACGTAAAAATTGCAATTACATGCTGGGATCTATTATCCCAATTAATGGACTGTTTTATATTCATTATGCACTATACTTGAAACACTTTAGAGGCCTGGCCTTCATTTAGCTACAGGCAAAGTAAAATTTATAAAAAATAACCAAGAAAAGATTTTCATTTACTTACTAGGTTATGTAGCATGTAATTATACTTTAAGTATAACTAGTAAGAGCTCAAAAATTCCCTTTGATTTAAAGACAGTAAAAGTGTATTTTAAAAACATAACAAATATTACTTTGTAATGAACAAGTCAATGTGAGTTGCTGCAGCACTGGAGGTTTCATTAACTATGTCTATCTCCTCCTTCTCAAAATGATGTGGCCAAAGGTTAAATTTGATTATTATGTATTATATTCAGAGAGATTCTCATTATTCCAGGCATATGAACTAAAAGAGCTACAATACACAGAGTTCTTCCACTAGCTGGATGGTGAACAAATAAAATAGTCTCCTAAGAAGTACACAACCCTTTGTTGTGTTGCTGCTTTGTAAAGTGTCAACTCGAGGCTATGTTTTACTGCAATGAAATTTGACCATTGAAGTTTAATTCTACTTTCTCTGGTGACTTCCAAAGCTGTATTCCCAAAGCTATAAAATAAAACACAGTTGTAATTCTTGTCATTGTAAAAAGCATTGATTGCTTCTGATTGTATATTATAGTGAAGGAGTAGTCTATTACATAACTATATTGCATTTTCATGATAATTACTGAAAGTTATTGAACTAGGCAGGGAGTTAAAGCCAGTAAGTAAATCTACACATATTTAGTGGACCTAAACGGCTGTAAACAATACATCCTTATTTACAGTGTACTAGAAATTTATAATTTACAGTGCATTTAAGGTTATTTTAAGAATCATACCCTCAATTCCACAAATTTAATTGAAATATGAACTATAGCAAAACGCCATGCTAATTATATCATCTTCGCTTTCTAAAACTGATTTGACATTTAAAATGTCAAATCAAACAGTTTGGGTTTGCTATTTCACTTTTTTAAGATAGATGAATTTTGTTAATTTTATTTAAATGTGTCATTTATAGTGAACATATCTTTGGTCATATATATTTTTGTACTTGATATAATTATTCATGTACCTACACTAATCCTTGTTTAGTTAAAAAAAAAACCTCCCTAACAATCAAAAATATAACCAAACTTAAAAACATCAAGGTCAATAAAAGAAAAACATATAAGTTAAAACACAATACTTAATTTCTCTTTTTGCAAAATACACAACAAAAAAGGGGGCAAACAAAAAATCAAGAGATATTAAAATAAACATATATATGTATATAGGTGTGTGTGTAT
>NW_011889116.1:10042-48295 GCF_000151845.1 Pteropus vampyrus
ATCTGGTATCATTCACTATATTATTTATATATTCCAAAATCACATTCTAAAATCACATAATTTAGATGTTCCCTGTCTGATGATGGATAATTAAGTCTTACAAGACCAACTCTCCTACAGATAACAACTTTTGGGGAAAAATGCCTAAAGGCATCAGAGAGCAAGCAGAAGTGATGCAGGATTGGGTGAACCCCCCGCAAGTAGGGTCTTGAGTTCTACAGAGAGAGAGAGAGAGAGAGAGAGAGAGAGGGAAGAGGGAGAGAGAGACTATGACATTGCATAAGAAAGAATTCAAGAGCAAGCCAGGGTTCAAAACAAGAAAGTTTATTAGAGAAGGAATAATATTCCATAGGCAGAACATGGCCTTTTCTCAGAGTCAGAGAATGAGACCTTGAGTGTTTGAGAAATTGGGTTTGCATCTGTTTCTTAGTTTCTCCAAAAAAAAAAAAAATTACTGATTATAAGGAGTAAAAAAATGGAATGAATTGTTGGGTTTATCTTTAACTTGTACAAAATATAGCTTAAAGTCTTTATTATCCTTTTATGGTATGGGTAAATGGTAATAATATGGGTAAACAGTTATTAGTAATTAGGAATCTTTCTTTGTTCTGTATGTTCCTCATGATCTGGTTGTATGGCTGATCAACCAGGTTCTGTGTCTAACAGCATATAGCAGGCCCTGAGTTCTTCTTTGGCTTAACATTTAGTCGATCTGTGTAGTTCTCATGCTTTTTTCCTATATTAGAAGCAGGCAGATATTATAAGAAGATTATACTTGGAAGGAGAAAAGGGCAATGATTTAGTTTCCACATTTTTGAGAATTTTTGCATGAAGGCAAGGTCCTAGGCAGTCCTATCTGAGGTAGGTAAACTTGAATAGAAAGCCCAAAATTATAATGATGTGAAGAAACAAGAGACTTAGGAGCAATAACAGCAGCTAGAAAGTGAAAGTATTATTTCATAAAGAAGAGAGGCACAGAACAGAGCCCCTAAACTCAGTGTGCAAAGTCATTCTGTATATCTAGCTGAATTACACAGGTGTGAGAGAGATTGTAAGCATCCCAGCAATGGTTAAAATAACTAAACAGATTTAACTCCTGGCCGCTACATAGGAGATAGAGTTAAGAGTGTGAGTCCAGCAAAGTTAATTGCCTGTGGTTTTGAAATAGCAACAAAAATCAATACCTTTCAGAGGAATATAACAGAATTCAGAATTTCTAGGTTATGTCATTTACAATGTCTAGGATGTAATCTAAGACTACTAGACAAATAAAACAGCAGGAAAATGTGACCCATATTCAAATGAAAAGGAAATCAATTGAAACGATACCCGGATTAGCACATAAGAATTTTAAAGTAGCTATTATAACTATGCTCAAACCATAAAGGAAATTATAATTGTAAGAAATTACATGATAGAAAGTATCAGCAAAGAAATATAACTATTAAAAAAGAGCTAAAAGGAAATTGAGGAAATACAATTTCTGAGAAAGAAATTCACTTGGATTCATTTACTATTCAGTGAGAGATTACAGAAGAAAAAAATCAATGAACATAAAGGTAAATCAATAGAAATTATCCAATCTGAAGAACAGAGAGAAAAAGAATTGAATAGTTTTAATAAAGTGAGAGATAATATCAAAAAGTTAAACATGTATGTAAATGGAGTACCAAGAGGAGAAGCGAGAGAGAAAATGGATTGGGAAAACAAAACATTTCAAGAAAAATTGACTAAAATGTTCTCAAATTTGGTAAGAATAATACATTTAGAGACTCATAAAACTCAATTTTGGAAGGAAAAATTATCCTCTACCTTTCAACTTTCTTCTGGCTGGATTAAAAATCAAATTAACACAAGACAGATTAGCAGGAGAAAAGCAAATTAAAATTTAATAATGGTAGGTAGTTAGATAGCCATGAGTGACAGAAGTGAAAGCCCAGCTCTATAACCATAGAAATAACAACACTGATGTGCCAACCCAAGGGCCGTTCCTGCACCTCCCAGAAAAAAATTCATTTTTCAAATAACAATACCCCTACATCCTGGAGTAGAAGGAAATAAATGACCATAGCATAGTAACCAGTTTAGGCCGGCCACAAAGCCTTCATCAGTAAAGAGTACTCTGACCTTCTTTTCACCTCAGCCTCATTATACCATCATTATAATGGTATACATATGCCTGGAAGTTCATAAATCTAATTATAACAGACTGAATTCTGAGAAAGTGCATGCTCAGTTGACAATAAATTATATAACAGCCAACTGTCAATCAAAATGACTTCATACATCAATCAACTAGCACCACACTTGTTACCTCCCATCATGGCCCAGATTAAGACAGACTTCCCCCACCTCTACAAGGCTACAGCTCTCTCTGGTGTACCCTGTTTCTCTCTTGAAACGTACTTCAATAAATCTTTCCCTAAACATTACTGATCTGTAATTCTTTACTGCATTGGCAGAAAGGACTGAGGCCCCACAGGACCACCGGAGCAATGACAGAATTTGATTGCCCCCAAGTAAAATATCATGTATACCTACCTCCTCTTCACATGACAGACTCAGAAAACTGAGTAATTTCCCCAAATGGTAGAAGATATCACTTTAAATATCACCTTCAGCTAAAAACAAAGAATATGTTGTGGGTGGGGAGTCAGTTATGGGAGTTATCAAGAAAAGCGCAATGAAGAAGGGTAAATTTGTTATGCAGATCTAAGTCCATAACTTCTCCATTGATAGTGAAAACAGGCCTGATTCAGTGAGGGAAACAGGGAGATTTCCCTTACAAATGTAAATGTCCTTTACAAAAAGTAACTTCCACTTTGTTTTAAGATCTCCCAGGTCTGCCATTCCTTAAAATTAACCAGTCTAAAGTAATCAATATCCCAAAGAGGCATATTTTGGGGTGGCAAATTCTGCTCCCTTTCATCCCATACAAGTTAATACAAGGAAAACCTTAGTAGACATTTCATGTCATTTTGCTACAAAAACGGATATAAAGAGAAAATCCTGAAACAACCAAAGAAGTATGATAAATTATATAGAGGAACATTTATACAAATTATTACTGATTAAAAAAAACAATGAAAGCAAAAGATAGCATAAGAACATTTTGAGATAAACAGAAATAAAAATTTGTTTTAAAGCAGGGGTCCCCAACCCCAGGGCTGCAGACAGATACCAGTAGGTGGCCTGTTAGGAAATGGGCCACACAGCAGGAGGTGAGCTGCCCTTGAGCTAGTGAAATTTCATCCTTATTTGCAGTCACTCCTCAGTGCTAACATCTCCACCTCAGCTCCACCTCAGATAATTTAGGCATTAGATTCTCACAGGAGCACCATTTCCTGGTGCCTAAATTTGGAGGACTACTGCTTTTAAGAAAGTTCTTCAGGTTGAAGGAAATTTTTACCAGATAGGAATTTAAATCTTCAGAAAGGAATAAAGAGAATTGGAGTGAAATATATGACTAAATGTAAAAGATTGTTTTTCCTCTTAATTACTTTAAAATGTATATAACTTTAAAGCAAACGCGTAATACTGTACTGTGGGATTTATAACATACATAGATGTAATACATATGACAATCATAGCATAAAAGATTGCTAGAACTAAATAGTAAACTTAACATGGTTGCAGGGCACAATGATAATGTACAAAAATCAGTTTTACTTTTATAGACTAGTAGCATTTAGAAAATGAAATTTTTAAAAAAGTAATTTTATTCATAAAGTGTCATAAAACATTTTGGGAATAAATTTAACAAAAGATGTAAAATCTCTATGCTAAAAACTACACAACATTGCTTAGAAAACTTAAAGATCTTAAAAAATAGAGAGATATGCTGTGCTCATGGATTGGAAAAACAACATATGCTTAAGATGCCAATTACTCCAAAGTTTTATATATTAATATATGTAATATAATTTTTTTATATCTATTGTTGACACAAGAAACATCCAAACCTGTAGAGAATTTTTTGAGTTTATTTGAGCCCAACTGATGACAGGCTGAGAATCAAGATCTCAAATGCCCCCAAGAATGACAGTTTTGCAATTTGTTTTATACATTTGGAATTACAGAGAAAATGTAAGGAAGAAATGTAAAGAAGATAGAGATATATAGAAAGATAGAGATACAATATTACCCCAGAATTTTTGTAGTTTTTGATAAGTTGATTCTAAAATTTACATGGATTGCAAAAGATCTAGAATATCTAAAACAATCTTGCAAAGAAAAAAATAAAGTTGGAAGGCATACACTACCTGATTTCAAGACTTATCATAAAACTGTAGGAATCAAGGCAATATGGAACTGGCATAAGGATAGACAAATATATCAAGGGAACAGAATAGAGCCTAGAGATACATCCACATTATACAGTCTATTAATTTGAGATACAGTCACTAAAGAAATCCAATAAATGTTGATAAAACAACCTACATCACATCACACGCAAAAATTAATTTAAAATGGGCCATAGCCCTAAAGTAAAAACTAAAATTAAGATTTCTAGTAGAACATATAAAGAATAGTTTTGTAACTTGAGGTTTGACAAGGATTTCTTAGACATGACACAAAAAGCAGTAACACTAGAAACAACTGATCAATCTGGCTTCATTAAAAATAAAACTCTGCTCACTGATAGACACAATTAAGGAAATAAGTAGCCAAAATACAGGCCGGTAAACAATATTTGCAAAGCACAGTTTATAAAAGACTCATCCGAAATATATAAAAACTCCTATATCTCAATAATGAAAAGGCAAAAAGCATTTTTAAAGGGCAAGAGACTTAAACTGTCATTTCACAAATAGAATAATACAAATGGTAAATAAACACATAAAAAATGTTTAACATCATTAATCATTAGGCAAGTGAAAATTAAAACAAAAATAATATACCATTATACACCCTCTGTAATAGTTACAATTAAAAGACTGACAACATTAAATATTGGCAAGGATGTAGAGTAACAAGAACTTTCAAACATAGTTAGAAATTTAAATGATGTAACTATTTTGAAGAAGCATTGAGCAGTTTCTTTATTTTTTTTAAATTTATTATGGTGATATTAGTTAATGAAATCCAATACGTTTCAAGTGTACAATTCAACAGTAAGTCATATATGTATTGTATTGTGTGTATACCCATAGATTTCATTCTGTCACCCCATATTTCACCCTTCTTACCACATCTAACTCCCCTCTCCCCACCTACCCTCTGGTAACCACTAGTCTACTGTCCATGTACATGAGTCTCTGTTTGTAATGTTTGTTTGTTGCTTTTAGATTTATATCCCACATATAAGTGAGATCATGTCGTTTTCAACTTTTCTGTGGGGCTTATTTCACTTAGCATGATTATCTTAAGGTCTATCCATGTTGTCACAAATGGCAGTATTTCATCTCTTCTTATGGCTGGGTAATATACCATTGTATATATGTACCACAGCTTCTTTAGCCAATCATCTGTTGTAGGACACTTCGGCTGCTTTCATGTCCTGGCTACCATGAACATCGGTGTGAAAATATCTTTTTAGATATGGGTTTTCAAGTCTTTAGGGTAAATACCCAGTAGTTGGATTGCAGGATCACATGGTAGATCAAATCTTAGTTTTTTGAGAAACCTCCATACTGTTTATCATAGTGGCTGTACCAATTTACAGTCCTACCACGAGAGTATGAGGGTTCCTTTTTCTCCACATCCTCTGATTATAGCTATTCTAACAGGTGTGAGGTGGTATGTCATAGTGGTTTTGATTTGCATTTACCTAATAGCTAGCTATGTTGAGCATCTTTTCATGTATTTGTTGGCCATTTGTATGTCCTCTAGGGAGAAGTGTCTGTTCAGGTCCTCTGCCCATTTTTTCATTGGATTGTTTGGTTTTTTTTGTTGTTATTGAGTCATATGAATTCTTTGCATATTTTGGGTATTAGGCCCTTATTGGAGGCATTGCTTGCGAATATACTTTCCCATTCGGATGGTTGTTTCTTTACCTTGTTGAAGGTTTCTTTTGCTGAGCAGAAGTTTTTTAGTTTGATGTAGTCCCATTCATTTATTTTAGCTTTTACTTACCTTGCTTTTGAGGTCAAATTCATAAAATCCTCTTTGAGACTAAGGTCCTTGAGTCTGGTTCCTATGATTTCTTCTATGTAATTTATTGCTTCAGGTCTTATTTATTTATTTATTTATTTATTTATTTATTTATTTATTTATTATTTACACCTACAGCACCTGGTCTTCCTAGGTGGTCTCCCATCCAAGTACTAACTAGGCCCAACCCTGCTTAGCTTCCAAGATCAGACATCGGTCTTGTTCAGGGTGGAATGGCAGTAGACTATGGACCATGGCTCCACTGGGGCACAAACCCAGGACTTTCTGCATGTAAAGCAGACATGTTAACTGCTACACTATGGAACCATGTCCTGCTTCAGGTCTTATATTCAGGTCCTTAATCCATTTTGAGTTAATTTTGGTGTGTGGTAATAAACTACAGTCTAGCTTTGTTCTTTTGCAGGTAGCTTTCCAGTTGTCCCAGCACCATTTATTGAAGAGGCTTTTTTTTTCTCCACTGCATCTTTTTGATTCTTTTATAGAAAATTATTTTCTAATATAAACATGAGTTTACTTCTGGATTCTCAATTTTGTTCCACTGGTCTGTGTGTCTGTTTTTCTGCCAATAACATGCTGTTTTAATTATTGTCGCTTTGTAGTATAATTTAAAGTCAGGCAGAGTGATGCCTCCAGCCTTATTCTTTTTTTCTCACGATGGCTTTGGTGATTTGGGGTCTTTTGTGCTTCCACATGAATCTGGTGAATTTTTGTTCTATTTCTTTAAAAAATGCTGATGGGATTTTGATGGGGAGTATTTTTTTTTTTTTCATAACTAAACTCTGGAATCGATTCCATTGTTAATGACCAGTAAAATGGTAGACAATCTGAGATACATTCATACAGTAAAATTCTACTCAATAATAAAATGGAATACATCTCTGATAGATAAAACATGGTGAATCTCAAAAATATTAATCTGAATGAAATAAACCATAAACAAAAGAGTAGATACTCTACGGTAACTTTTATGTGAAGTTCTAGAACAGATTAAATTCATGGTGTAAAAAAATCAGGCAAAAATGTTCTGAGGGTACTAGATGTAGAAATTGACTTAGAAAGGACATGAAGGAATTTTCTGAAGCAATGTTAATATACTATTTCTTTATGGAGGTTAAGGTTACACAAGTGTACCCATTGGTTATAATTCATCAAATGTTCACTCAAGATCTGTGTATTTTATTGTGCATTAATTTTCTCTCTAAATAAAAAAAATATGTAACGGCATATTGCAGTCTAGTTAATTGGTATCCATTATGAAATATTTAGGGATGAAGTATACTGATGTCTATTTATTTCGAATATCTTATATTTTCATGCATTGCTAAAAGGATGGTAAGATAGATAAATATGTGATAAAGCAAATATGGCAGCATATTTATTGTATAATTTAGATGGTGGTATATGGGTTTTCACTGTATAATTTCTCCTACTTTTCTATATGTTTGAAATTTTTCATATAAAATGTTGAAAAAAATATGGTTGCAGATACTTAGTCTTTTAATTATCATTTCTAATTAACAAACTATCCGAAATCTTGGTGATTTAAAATAACAACTATTTTTACTTTACATTATGATTTGGGGAGTCAGGAATACACATAGGGAGTCAGGAATACACATAGGCTTAGCTTGACAATTCTTCTGCTTCATGTGTTGTTGACTAGGATCACTTTGTAATAGTCAGTTAACAGATGAACTGATCCGGAGGGTACAAGAAGGTTTCACACACATGCCTGGTACTTTGCAGGACTGGCTAGAAATCTGGGCATAGCTGGGCCCTTTTCTCTTTCTATGGTTTCAACGGCTCTCCCACTGGTCTTTCCAGCCATATAATTGGACTTCTCACATGAGAATTCAGGGTTCTGAGGGACCACTGTGAGAGCTCTCTTAATGGTTAGGCCATCATATTATATTAATCAGAACAATCATAACCAGCCCAGATTTAAAGAGAGGAATGGCAAATAATTTGTAGCTATATTTAACCCGACAAACAGCAAAAGTAAATGTTGGTACTTAAATGTTTGACCTATTGAATACAAATTTATTGACTGCTCATTATAAGTGGTGAGAATTTAGTGATACATGGTTTGAAAACATCATTTTTACCCTCAATGGACTTATAGTTTAGGTTGATGGAGGAGATAAACATAAACTTACAATACAATATGATAATTTCTTTAATGGAGGTATATACAGGGCAGAAGGGAACATAGAGAAGGGAGATGGAAGAGTCAGGGAAATATTCCTAAGAGCAGTACTGGAAATTTGTCAAACAAATAATAACATGATGGTATTTTATAAAGAAGAGGAAAACACGTTACTTGAAAATCCTTTCCTGCCACCTAGATGATACTCTCCACTCCTCTCTCTATGCCCCCCTATACCTACACATATTTCTATCATAGCACTTAAATCATTTTTATATTTATTTATAGGTATATCTCCCTAGTTAGAGCAAAAGCTCCTTGATGGCAGAGATGACTTGTCTCTGTATCTTTGATGAGTGAATACAATATCTCAATAATTTTTTATGAAAAAAAATTTAAAGAATAATCTGCTAGCAGTTCTTCTGAGTTATTTTGGGGTTTAATTTGTGGGGATCTTTTAGTCTGCAACTTCATGATGTTGTCAAAGGATGTAACTTTAGACATAGAGCTAGGAACTTTCTTGAGGTCCACTTCAAAGTGGGTACAGATATGTACTTAACATAATAAAAGTACCTCTATAAAAACCCCCAAAAGGGAAGAGACCTTTTTTGGAGCTCCTTGTGCTGGCACTTTCTCTTCCCCATAAAAAAGTATAAAAGTTAAGGAGTTGGAAACAATTATAAATTAATGAATAAATTAAAAAAGAAAATAAAACAAGTGACAAAATAGCTAAATGGTAACATTAATTCCACTATAGTAAGGTGGGACACTAAAATCTCAGTAAAGCCATTTATCTTAAAACAAAACAAAACAAAACAAACAAACAAAAAACCTAAAGCAAATAGAAAGCCCACAAATTTGCTATCAACTGAGGTGAAAAAAAAATTGTTTCCTCTATGATCCTCTGGCTTGAAAAACAGAGTCAGAGAATGAATAACCTCTTCAAAGTTCCCTAGTGTGGTAGCAAAGAGCAGAACGTCCTTTTCTCAAAAGAATCTTAATCAGATGCTTTCATATTAGATTTCCACATAAGTAAGGACAGCCTTAGCCATTTCCCTGACTAGTCAGCAATACCAAAACCTATAAGAAATAGATCCCTCTCTTCACAGATTCAGCTTTACCTGGTATTAAAGAGAGAAAAATAATCACTCAGCTCAAAACGTCTCCTCAAAATCATGCCTATGGCTTAGATTATGAGAAGAGCCCAGATTGAGAAAGCAAGTGTGCAATTTTCACATATCTGTAATATGCAGAAACACTGTCTGTCACTGATAGTAATTAATGCTCTAATAAACAAGAACTGTGATGGGCAAGTAAGAATTGAAGTGGACAAAGAAAAATAAAATGAACAAAATCAATCAATGAATTGATTGCTCTCTTTTTAATGAGAGTCTCAATTTCTTTAGCTACAGCTCTTTCATTTTCATCTTTCTCTCCTGTGTATATAATTACCATGTACATTCCTTCTGGTTGTGACTTTTTTTCATATTGACACAATTATATTTTCATTTAAATGAATGTCTATCTATATAGCACACAGGCTGAGAAATAAAACTGAAAAAAAAAAAAGAAACTTGATACACTTTTCCAAAACTTATTTTATCTATAATGGAAAGTATTAAAAATGCTTTATTATGATGCATGGCAAGCTTTCTTAAAAGTTGTTGGCTAAACGAATACGTATGTCATTTTTACTTTACTTTTATTGACACATCATATTACTTTGGAGAAGATAAAGAATTTATCTTTACTATAAAGCTATTATTGCCATAATATTTCACAAGCAGGTTGTCAATTTCCTCCATTATCATAAAATCCAAATTATCTCTGATGATCACCCAAGACAGAAGTAAAGACAGAATAAAAATCACCATATTAAAGTAAAATTTAAAACTATTCATCATTGTTACAGTTAGATTTTTTAAATATAAACAACTTCAGATAAAATTTTAGAATTATGCCCATTTAATCTTTATTTTTAAATAAAACAGGCCTTTAATATCTTAAGATCTCATATCCCTAAAAGCCTTTCTTTCTGAAATATTTATATTTATTTTATATTCAATGTATATTTTGTTATCTATCAGATATAAGAAATTATTGTTATATAATAAGAGCTAACGTTATTGAATTTCTACAATATACCAGGCACTGTTTTAATTGTTTTATGTAATAATACTAACAATAATGTTAATAGTGACAGATAATATTTAATGAGTGCTTACTATATGTCAAGTATTATTCTAAGTGCTATGTTCATTTAATTCTAACAACTCTATGAGAAAGCATAATCATTATAATTTTACAGATGAAGATATTGAAACACATCAAAGTTAAGTAATGTACACTAAAAGCATGAGTAACAACAACAACAACAAACAGTTAAACTTGACTTCATCAAAATTAAAAACTTTTTTCCTTCAAAGTACACCTTCAAGAAAGTAAAAAGATAACTCACCATATAGGAGAAAGTATTTGCAAATCATATTTCATAAATGACTTGTATCTTTTGTATATAAAGAACAATTACGATTCAATAATAAAAGATAAATAGCCCAATTAAAAATGGGAGAAAGGTCTTAAATAAGCATTTCTCTCAAGAAGATATACAAATGACGTTATTATCCATAATAGAAATGCAAATCAATACCACAGTGAAATACTACTTCATACCCACTAGGATGGCTAGTATCAAAAAGTCAGGTAAAAACAAGTGTTAACAAAGATGTAGAAAAATTAAAACCCTCATACAATTTTGGTTTACCACCTTAAATGTTACAGTCACTTTGGAAAACAGTCTGATAGTTCCTCAAATAATTAAATGTAGAGTACTATATGACACAGTAATTCCATTCCTAAGTATATACTCAAAAGATAAGAAAGAATATGCCCTTACTAAAACTTGTACACAAGTGTTTATAGCAATATCATTCATAATAGCCAAAAGATGGAAACCACCAAAATGCTCATCAACTAGCAAATAGATAAACAAAATCTGATATATCCATACAATGAAATATTATTCTGCTGTAAAAAGGAAGGAAGTTCTGATTCATGCTAAAAGATGGATGAGTCTTTAAAACATTATGCTAAATGAAAGAAGCCAGCCACAAAAGACCATATGTCATATGAGTCAATTCATATGAAATATCCAGAACAAGGAAATCCACAGAGACAAAAAATAGATTAATGGTTGCTTAGGGCTGGGGGAGGAAGGGTGGAGGATGCTAGGATGATAGCTAAAGAGTATAGGAATATCTTTTTGTGGCAATGAAAATGTTCAAAAATTTACTATGATATGGTTGCACATATCTGTGAATTGAATTGTAAACTTTAACCAGGTGAATTTTTGGTATGAATTATATTTCAATAAAGCTGTTTTGTTTTTGTTTTTGTTTTTGTTTTAAAGATTAAGTAACTTGTTCAAGATTTCACAGCTGGTAAGTGACAGAACTGGATTTCAAACTCAAGCAGCTGGGTTCCCAAGTTCAAAATTTTGACCACTATATCTTTAAACTCTCATGTGTTTTCTTTTGTTTAATCTTTAAAATAACTCAGAGAGGTGAGTACTGTTATTAAGTTCATGTTATCGATAAATGGTAAATGAATATATAGACATGATCTCGCATAATCTAGCATAGAGGAGATACATGCATTAAAAAAAACTAAGTATACAGACGGCCAAATATAGTGCACAACTTGGTGATGGACAGAGAGGAGGGGTTTCGAGGGGATGGGAGAATGGAGTGAAAGGTTAAAGAAGTACAAATTAGTAGTTGATAGTTGAGCATGGCATAGGGAATGCAGTTTGCATTAATATGATGGCTAGGTGGAGGGTCAGGGGAGGGAGGGAGCAATTGGGGGGATCGTTTTATGAACTATATAAATGTCTAACCAATATACTGTATACCTGAAACTAATATAAATATATATATTTTTTTAAAATAAAACTAAGTATAGGAGGAAAATGGTGTAGATGATAGAGGCTCTGTTCATCCCTCTGGTGACTAAATCAAAGTTGTGACAGAAACAAGGAGCAGCAACAAGGAAAAATCACCAGAGATCTTGATGATCAAGCTGTACAACTAAGGAGAAATTCAAGAAAGCACCCTGCAGTGGCAGAAGGTGAAACGGGCAAAGACGCACCTCTGCCCAGTCCCGAGCGGTTGAGTGGGACGGAGGCTGCAGCAGTGGCAGAAGCCTCTTAAAGGGGATGCATCCGAGAGCGGATTTTCGTGGTGACGGGCCTGCTCGCTCTGAACACCAATGCCTATTTGGCTGTGCGCAGGTGGCACCAGGGACTTACAGGTAGATATTGTTAGAATGAGGGCCACGGTGAGACTTGTTTTATACAGAAGTGCCGGCAGTATCCATTGTTCCCTGTTGAACCCTCTCCCATACCAGTGGGCCAGACAAGACACAGCGCTATTATAGCCATGATGTCATCAAACTGCACAACAGAAGTCGCTCTGCCCAGAGTATTCCCTAAACCACCCCCACCCCAACTCACTGCCTACCCAAGCCACATTCAGGTGCTCCTTGCTGAGCAGTGCCTAGACTCACACTGGTGGCAGCTGGCCTTGGTTTCTGGTGTGGCCTTTTGAGGCAACTATAAGCACAGTATCTGTGGATTACTTGATGAATCTTAACAAGTGGCCCTGGAAGGGTAGAGGCTTGGGCTAAGTTTGGCCTGCAGCTGAACCTCTCTCAGGATTGTGCCACTAGACACCTACTTCATAAATCCACACTAATAAGACCAGGAGACTTAGCTTTGCTTAGTACATAGAAACAGACAAAGAAAGGCAGCCAAATTGGGAAGACAAAGAAGCAGAAACCATATGAGAGAACAGAACAGAGATACAGATATAATGGAGTCAAGTAATCTAATAGATGCAGAGTTCAAAACACTGGTTATAAAGATGCTCAATGAACTTTTATGGAGGTGTAGAGAACTTAAATAGAGATAAAAATCATAAAAATGGAAATGGAAATTATAAAAGGGAACCAGTCTGAAATGAAGAATACATCGTCTGAGATGAGAAGTATATTAAATGGAATAAACAAAGTGAATTAAGAGAAGGATCAAATGCCCTATCTAGGGGATGGGAAAGCCAAGGACATGCAAGCAGAACGGCAAGAGATAAGATGCCAAGACTAAAAATAATTTAAGGAGCATATGGGACACTATTAAGGGTCCAAATATCTGTCTGATCAGCATAACTGAAGAAAATCAAGATGTTGAACATTATTTTGAAGAAATAATGATGGAAAACTTCCCTAACTTGGTGAAGGAAAGGGACATAAAACCCCAGGAAGCTCAGGGAATTTCAAAAATCAGGAATCCTAAAAGGCCCACACCAAGACACATCATAATTAAAAAATTAAATACAAAGAAAGAATATTAAAAGCAGCAAGAGGAAAGCAGCTAGTTACCTACAAAGGGAGTACCCATAAGACTGACAGCTTATTTCTCAAAAGAAACTATGCAGGACAGAAGGGCTTGGCAAAAAATATTCAACAGGATGAAGACCCAAGGATCTACAACCAAGGATACTTTATCCAACAAAGCTGGCATTTAGAGTTGAAGTACAGATAAAGAGCTTCCCAGACAAAAATAAGCTAAAGGAATTTATCACCACCAAGCCAGTATTACAGGAAATTTTGGAGGGCCTTTTTTAAGAAGAAAAAATACAAAAGACTGACTTCAAATTAAAAGACACACAGAGACTAAAAGGAAGAAGATAGAAAAAGATATTGGTTTGATGGAACTAGAAGGTATTTAAGTCAGAAGAGAAAGATAAATCCTAAATAGTTTCACGGAATCTAAGGAATAAAAAGAACAGACTAATCAAAAACAGACTCACAAATATAGTGGACAAATTGGTGATGGACAGAGGGGAGGGAGGTTTGGGGGCTGGGAGAATGGGGTGAAGGGTTAAAGAAGTACAAGTTAGTAGTTAATGGATGGGGAACGTGGCATAGGAAATGTAGTTAGCATTAATACATTGGCTAGGTCGAGGGTCGGGGGAGGGAGGAAGCAATTGGGAGGATCGTTTTATGAACTATATAGATGTCTAACCAATGTACTGAATACTTGAAACTAATTAAAATAAATAGATTTTTAAAAACTAAGTATAATATAAAGCAAAATAAAATGAATATTAAAATAGAGGTATGTAATGTTGATGTAGGTACAAAGAAGAGGTCACATTTGTTGTATAAAATTGCTGTTGTAGAACATTCAAAAACCTTAGTGCATAAAGCACTTCAAAGTGACCCAAAATAACTTGGTCACTTTGGTCACTTCAAAGTGACCAAAAGGAACTTAGAAATAGTGTTTTTAGAAAATACTCAAAAAACTTGCACTGATCTTTCTATCTCATCCACCCATCATTAGATTGTCTACAGAATGAAATTTAAAAATTCTATCAATAATATTTAGTGTCTGTCACCATCTGGCCTTAAGTGAGCCTCCTAGCTTCATCAGTGACTGCATACTAGCACATCCTATGCTCTAGGCATTGTTAAGTCATGTCTTTTCAGGCCTTATCCTTTCTGTCATGACTCCAGTATGGGATGTCCATTTCTCCCTCCTTTTTATCGAAATGGCATCCTTCATGGCTCAATTGAAATTTTACCCCATCCACAAAGCTTTTCCCAATCACTTTGTATTAATCATTCTTTCCTCTGCACTCTACATCAGCTCTTCATACCACCATTATAAAACATTTCAACTTAATTTATTCCATCTTGTATTATACTTAGTTTTTTTTATGCAAGGGTCTCCTCCCTGACCTCCTCTACATTATGCACTCTCTGATGGCAGAGACTAATTCTCATATATTTGTTCATCCTTTGTAGTATTTTAAACATCATAAATCTTTGATGAATGAATGGCTGCCAGTTCTTTTTAGATGTTAGTGTCACAAGCCTGTTATAGATTTCATTATCAATTTTCACTTGGAACAAGTTGCTTATACATGAACTATGATGCCTCTACACTGAGTGCTTTGAGGATTCTGACTTTACATTTCATCTCTGTTACTGTGCCTGGTACACATTAGGCCTATAACAAAGTGTTACTGAATGAATGAACAAATATCCAAGATGAGAATATTTCTACTAGTGACAGAAAACATGCACACATGGTTATTATAGATATTTTATCTGGACAATACAATGAACATAGCATACACTCATAGTTTAAAAGTTGCATAAGTGGAGATCAATACCTAATGATGCAAATATTGGCTTGCTACTCTCATTTACCTTAAATCCTGTTGTCAATCCTTAGTTTCAAGACATTTGTTACCACTGTTGTTTCTTAAATAACTCAAGAGGCTGGTTTTAAAGGGAATTAACATAATAACACATTTAAACGTGTGTCATGTCAGAAAATAAAGTGACACCATGAATGCTATAATTAAGGCTAAAAAGGCAACTGGTCTATAAGCACGTAATTTTAAGGCTATCATTTACAATGAAAAGATTTATGAAGGTAGAAGTTTTCATGGTTGTTCTTAGCCTAACTATCCATTTATTTTAGAAAGTTCTGGAAAACGTGTGTCACTGTTTATAGTGAATTTAGCTTAAAATACACATTCTAGTCACTCAGAAATTACTTATATGCTTTTTTCACTACTAAATGATTCTTAACAATTTTGTTTTAAAATATCAAGCCTGTCCTGTGTGCAATACTCAATGGTAATGTGTGACATTGCTATAATCAAGTGAGTTTGATTTTCAAAATTGAAAAAAATATTTGTGAAAATTTTACATACCATATTTAAAACAGTATGCATTACAAAGATTTCTGTTTCTCTACAAAAGACACAAGTCTGATGTTTGCTGTTTTCTCTGCAGTTGTAGAAATTAAAAATTCTGGTAGTCAGAGAGAGAAGAGAGGGAGAGGGGGAATCAGCTTTTTGTTTTCCAAGGAAATGTGCTCTTTTTCAACTTTTCTTGTTGGTGTTCCAAGAACATTTACATGACAAATATTAATTTCCTTTTGAAGAGTCATGAAAAAGAAATAATACTCTATCTCAGTAACTGATCCACGCGAATCTCATTTATTTTTTATTATCGTTGGTGGCATTGTTAAAAAGACACATGATGTGAGATCTACCCTCAAAGTTTTAAGTGTACAGTACAGTATTAACTGTAAGCACAATGTTGTACAGCATATCTCTAGAATTTTTCTTCATGCATGACTGAAACTTTATAGCTATTGAAAGAAACTCCCCATTTCCTTCTCCCTCCAGTTGCTGACAACCACTACTTTGCTTTCTGCTTTGATGAGTTTGAATACTTTAGACATATCATATAAGTGGAATCATGCAGTATTTGTTCTTCTGAGACTGGCTAATTACACTGAGTGTAATGTCCTCAAGGTCCATTCATGACGTGGGATATGGTAGGATTTCTTTCCTCCTAAGGCAGAATAATATTCCATTGTATGCGTGCACCATGCTTTCTTTATTCATCCATCGATGGATATTTAAGTGGTTTCCACCTCTTGGCTATTGTGAATACTGCTGCAGTGAACATGGGAATGAAAATATCTCCTCCAGATCCAAATTTCATTTTTTTTTTTGCATATCCAGAAGTGGGATTGCTGGATAACAGCAATTTACTATCTTACCTAAGAACCTTCTAAAATATTCTGTAGCTGTATCATTTTCCTCATTTTTTATATATTTTATCTTTTTTTCAATTATAGTTGACATACAATATTATATTAGTCTCAGATGTACAACGCAGTGATTAAACATTTATATAACTTATAAAGTGATCACCCAGATAAATCCAGTACCCATCTGACACTATACATAGTTATTACAATACTACTGACTATATTCCCATGCTATACTCTATATACGCATGACTGTTTTGTAACTACCAGTTTGGACTTCTTAATCTCCTCCCTCCTTTATCTGTTCCCCTACCGCCCAATTTGGCAACCATAAAAATGCTCTCTGTATCTATGAGCTCATTTCTCCTGTTTGTTTATCCTGTTCTCTAGATTCCACATGATGTTTTTTCTTTCTCTGTCTGACTTATTCTACTCAGCACAATACACTCTAGGTCCATCCATGTTATTGGAGATAGCACAATTTCATCCTTTTTATGACTGAGTAATATTCCATTGTATATATGTACCACCTCTTCTTTATCCATTCATCTATTGATGGTCACCCAGGTGGCCTCCATATCTTGGCTACTGTAAATAAAATATTTACAGTAATGAAAATATGAATTTATATGTCCCTTCAAAGTAGTGTTTTGGTATTCTTTGGATAAATACTCAAAAGTTGGATAACTGAGTCCTTCTTTGTCTGTTGTTATGGTCTTTGATTTAAAGTTTATTTTGTCTAATATAAGTATTGCTACCACAGATTTTTTTAAATTTCCATTTTCAAAAAACATCTTTTCCATTCTTTACTTCTACTTTTTGTGTGTCTTTCAATCTCAAGTGAGACTCTTGTAGGCAGCGTATATAAGGCTCTCGTTTTCTTATTCATTTGGCCACCTTATCTTTTTATTGAAGAATTTAATCTATTTATATTTAAAGTAATTTTCCTAGTTATGTAGTTATTGCCATCATATTATTCATAGTTTTTATCTTTTTTTCTTTTTTCTTCATCTTCTTAAAGTCCCTCCAACATTTCCTGTAATACTGGCTTAGTGATGAAGAATTCCTTTAGCTTTTTTTTCTCAGAAGCTCTTTATCTGTTCTTTGATTCTAAATGGTAGCTTTGCTGGGTAGAATTTTCTTGGTTGTTAAGTCCTTGCTTTTTATCACTTTGACTATTTTGTGCCAATATCTGTTGGTCTGCTAAATTTCTGTTGAGAAATCAGCTGACAGTCTCAGGCGAGCTCCCTTGTAGGTAACTAACTGCTTTTTTCTTGCTGTTTTTAAGATTCTCCCTTTGTCTTTAACATTTGGCATTTTAATTATGATGCAAATTGGCGTGGACCTCATTGGATTCATCTTGTTTGGGACTCTCTGCACTTCCTAGGCTTGTATAACTATTTTCTTCACCAGGTAATGGAAGTTTTCAGTCATTATTTCCTGAAATAGGTTTTAAATTACTTGTTCTCTCTCTTCTCCTTCTGGCACCCCTGTGATGTGAATGTTGGTATGCTTGATGTTGTTCCAGGGGCCCCTTGAACTATTCTCATTTTTTTGGATTCTTTTTTTTCGTTGTTGTTCCAATTGGGTGTTTTCGGCGACCTTATCTTTTAAATTACTGATTTGATTCTCTACTTCAACATTTTTAACATTGAATTTTAAAACACTTATTTTATGTTTTAAAAGAGCAAAATCTTCTTTGATGCCACTTCACTGGCATACCAAGCCATCTCTAGCTATGTGTTACTATAATGTAGTTCTCGTTTTTTAATTTTAAACCTTCAGAATGTGTGCCATTACACTAAGACATATATCTTATATCTCTCTACTTAAATAAGGAGTGGATGCCTCCTAACTTCCCATTTCTTTAATTTGTCAAACAAAATAACACAATAGGTTCAAGTGACCATGGAAATCTTTTATTTTAAAAAGAAATATTTCTTTTTCAGAGATTCTATGTACTTTGGCAGTGATTCTCATGGTGAAAACAAGGCTATCAGTAGCAATCCATTAATATAGAGCATATTCTGCTTTTATTAAGCTCAGATAATTCAGATAGCACGTACATCACTGATTAAACAATTGATATGAGAGTAAGTCAAAAGTTGTCTTATTTTTAAGGTAGTTCACTCATCATCTTTATTCTTCTAACAACACAAGCAGATTTAACTTGTCTATATCTAAGCAATCAATAAATATTGAGGACCTACACTATGTAAAAGATATTGTATTGGGTACTACTGGTCATAAATAAGTAAAAAAATCAATCGCTGTTCTCAATGAACTTGATCTTTAGAAAATGATGAAGTGTGAATGTCCAAACAGCTGCAGTATAAAGCAAACCATGCTACTTGTTATTTGAGTGGTATGGAGTATTGGAGAAGTTCATACAAGTAATACAGCGCATCTGAGGGATTCAGAGATATTTTATGGTTGAGATAGTTTTAAGAATAAACCATATCTTATTATAATTATAATTAAATAATGTATTACATAAATAGATATTTAATGTATGTTTTCCTAAGTGGAATTAAAATTTCATGAGAAGTGGAGGTAAGAAACATGGTGGAGTGAGAAATGTACCCAGATCTCTCTACTTGAAACAACAATAAGCTGAACATCTAAAACTCAACAAAAAACACACAACCTGCACACCAGAATATCTGAGTGCACATAAGAGCTACCACAGGTCAGAATCCTGGGAGTTGGGAGATAAACTGTGAAAAACAAAGAAGCTGTCTCTCACAGCCAGGGCTTCCTGTTGGAGGAGGGAGAGAGGAGAAGGTGTGGTGAGTTTACTGAAGAACCTTGTCTGAGAGAGCTATGAGCTCCACGCGGTCGGCAGAAGTGCCCAGGCATCAGAGCAGAAAGCAAAGAAGTGGGGACAGAGGAGAAGCGGGGAAAGCAGAGAATCAACAAGTGATTATTACCAGCTACAGCTACAAAATGTGAGGCTATGCCACCGCCCCCATCCCACAACCCAGAGTGGCCCTCCCCACACATTATCCAAGATCGAATACCATGGAGCCACAGGAGTAACTGAGCAAACTCTAGCAAAACTGTCACCAACACTGACAGGGAAAGATACTTAGGGTAGCAAGCTTGATTGAATATCTATAAGGTAAAAAGAAAGGCATTAATAAGGCTTTATATGAAGCAGGGATCCAAGAGGCTTAGGCACCACCTACTGGAAACCAAAAGAAGAACGCTTTCTTTGCAACAGGCTAAAGAGAGACCTTTATATAGTAAATCTTTCTGGAGAAAAAGCAGAACACATTTTCATTAATGACCAGGCAGAGAAATAGTCCATTAAACACCATGAACAACCAAGGTGACAAGGCAGCTCAGAAAGGAAGAGAAAAATCTCCAGAAAATAAACTTACAGACATAGAAATATGCGACTTAAATAACAGAGAACTCAGGGTGGTACTTCTGAAAAAACTCAACGAGATCCGAAACAAATCATATCAACAATTTCAGGAATTGAAAAAAACAACTAGATGAGCAGAATGAGTTCTTTAGCAAGGAGATTGAAACCCTCGAAAAGAACTATATAAAACTTCTGAAGATGAAGAACACACTGACAGAGATGAAGAATGAAATAGAAAGCTTGGAAAATAGAATCAACAAAATGGAGGAAAGGATCAGTGATATTAAAGACAGAAAGATAGAAATAAATCAAAAGGAAGAAGCCAGAAACCAAAGAATGAAAAATAATGACAGAGGAATACAAGAACTAGCTGATACCATTAGGAGAGGAAATATAAGAATAATGCACATTCTCGAAGGGGAGGAAAAGGAGCAGAGATTAGAAAGTATTTTCAGAGAAATTGTTGACGCGAATTTTCCAAATCTAAGGAATAAGCTGGAGCTTGGAATTCAAGAAGTCAACAGAACATCCAATTATCTCAACCCAAAAAGGACTTCTCCAAAACACATTGCATTAAAATTACCAAAAATCAATGACAAAAACGGAATTCTCAGGACAGCCAGGGAGAAGAACCCAGAGGGAAAACCCACAAAAGCCAACCAAAATAAAAAAAAACAGAAACGTAAAGACAAGGAAGCAATGGAAACACTGAACTATCCTTAAGGGATTTCCAAAGATGGATAACATTGTTCTATATTTTTGCTGGGAAACAGACAAGAAAGTAAGTGATTACAACAAATATTAATGGCTATTTTTAATAACCATAAAATAGAATATTCATATTAATCATTTTGACTAATATATATGCCATACGCAGATCACAGATTTTCAAAGAAACTTGCTTCAATAAACTATGCTTGACACTACAAATAAAATTACACAGTTTACTTCTTTAACAATTCAAAAGCAATCATATACTTTTCATTTTTTCAGGGTCATAATTCAATGATAAGTTATCAAGTATGGGAACACTTGTTAACACACATTCTGGAAAATCCCTCCTCAAATAAAAAACTAGTCGTTCCTTTAGTTTAAGTGGCACAGTTTAGTGAAGGGAGCCCCAAATCAGTAACGGACCCCAGAAAAATGCCTTTAATTGACTGGATTGAACCTGGGTCCTTCAGCCAATCACTGGAAATGGAGATGAGATCATAATTTTTAATTTAGGACAATCAAAATCAGCTTCCCCTGAGTCACAGAGCTGAATGATTGAAGCTTCTGGAACAAAACTAGAGTCATTTTAGGAAGGAGAAAGTAATATATCCACGAGAGTACTTTCAGAATATATATATTTTTTAAATACAAGGTTTCCTTGATTACAGGAGAGACATTTTTTTCTAGTATAGCAATATCTCCAAAGTTAGGCATCTTACACTCTATGGCATATTAAGGTTGAATTGGCGGTGATGTATTTTCTTTCTTTCAGAGTAGTATATAATATATTGTTGCATGTTACAAACAATATACCATTATACATCTCAGATAAAATGGCATTTTTTTAAGTACTAAAAAAGGACTAGGTCTTCATTTCAAGGCTGTAACTAGTCCTTCTATTTCTCAAAATACAAAAT
Organism: Pteropus vampyrus; assembly: GCF_000151845.1. NCBI lineage: Eukaryota > Metazoa > Chordata > Mammalia > Chiroptera > Pteropodidae > Pteropus > Pteropus vampyrus. The sequence continues at coordinate 31,936 of NW_011889116.1, forward strand.
GATTTACTTCAGTAATGTATGTGAAGAAATGATCTTATTAATCACAATTAATAAATATATTTGAATTTTTTAAAAGCAGACATTGCTGTTAGTCAAAACTAGAGGAAGCCAAAATTAAGACTGATGCAAAGATAATTTGTTGCAGTAATATATTTAGGATTAATCTATTAACTTATTTTAATAAATAGTTAATTGTTAAAATGCTAACTGTAAGTCTATCCATCTTAGGTATAACTAACCTGAATCTGAAGTAAACTGAAACAAAACTGATGTTATGAATAAATATTACATTATTTTACAAAGTCAACTCTAAAGAGATTTCTGAAGAAAGAAGCTATAACTATTAAATTACATTTAATAAAGTTATTATAATGAATATGATTATTTGTCAAAAGCATAATATATCCACAGTTATTCCTTTACTCATTTTAGAAGGAGGAGAAAATTAAACACTCTATATAGCATGTGTTTGTGTGTGTGCATATACATACGTATGTATATATAATATGGAAATATTAAAGATGTACATGCTCTTTTTTCTTTATCTTGCTGAGAAACACCCAATATAGTTACAGTAGGTATTACATGTTTCCTTAAAATTAATAAATGGAAATCTATCCCATTATTTGACAAAAAATTAATTCAAGATTTTAGTTAGTTGAATATATGAGTATATATGTCTTCAATTATTACTTCCAATAAAAGATTTTTAGCTATTCAACAGGAAACTTGATCAAAAAGTCCTACCAATATCAAGTTGAAATACAAAGTGTTCTTTTGCAGTAAAGGAAAGCTGAAAACATTGGCAGGAAAGGAAACCTCTGCGTACCACATTATAGAATTTGGAACATTTCCGTATGACAGTTTCTCTAATGATTCTATTATGGGAATGGAGCAGTAAACATTGTGTTACTTTTGGGATAAGAACATTAAAACAGCCAAGAGAAATGTGGGCTCAAGAGAAAATGAAGTGGTCTGTTTGATAATTCCATTTCCTATCCAGGGACCTCTTGATCATTCATGGGAATGGAATACTTAGGTTTGCTGCTATAACTGGGCATCTTGGGATATTGGAATATTTCATCACTGTGTGAGGAAAACAGAAGAAAATATGCCAAAATGGAAAAGAGGTTTCAGTGCTCAGATAATCTATCGAGCTCTGAAAGTTCAGGCTTTTCCCTCAATTTGGGGTTGAAATTCATCAATTATATATATATTTTTATTTATTTATTTATTTACTTGCTTATTTATTTATTTATTTATTTAATTTTGAAATACTTTGAACTCATAGAAAAGTTACAAAACAATACATAGTTCTATTTAATGCTTTCATCCAGCTTGTTAACATCTTACATAGCCATAATAAAATTATCAAAACTAAGAAATTAACTTTGGTACACTACTATTAGCTAAAATACAGACTTTGGATTTAACCAGTTTTTCCATTATGCCATTCTAAAATCTTTTTTTAAATAAATTTATTTATATAAATTCATTTCTAAATCTTTTTTTTAATTTGTAATTGTAAAATACACATAACATAAAATGTGTCATCTTAACATTTTGATGTGTACAGTTTAGAGGTATTAAGTATATTCACATTGTACAAGTCTCCAGTACTTTTTCATCTTGCAAAATTGCAATTCAATACCCATTAAACAACAACTCCCCATATCCTTCTGCCTCTAGCCCCTGGAAATAACTATTTTTTTCTATTAGTTTATTTACTCTAGGTACCTTATATAAGTGGAATCATACAGTATTTGTCTTTTTGTGATTGGCCTCTTTTACTTAGAATAGTGTCCTCGAGGTTCATCTATTTGGTAACATATAGTAGAATTTCCTTTCTCTTTAGAGATGAATAATACCTATTGTATGTACAAACTACATCTTGTTTATTCTTCCATCTATCAATGGACATTTAGGTTTGCTTCCACCTTTTGCTATTGTGGAAATATGGGTGTTCAAATACAATTTTGAGACTTTGCTTTCAATTCTTTTTTATATAAACCAAAAAGTTGATTTGCTTCATTTTTACTTATTTTTAAGGTAAAGTTAAAAGAACTAGAGAAGAGTATACAAAATAGAAATGAAAACTCAAATGAATTTTCATAAAGAGAGCATCTATGTAACTCTTACCTAGTCAAAATTAATAACCCAGAATGTTCTTTAAATCCTATTCCTTCCCAATCACTACTCCTCCAGTTTTCTCTGAATTTAACCACTCATAATTTCTAACTGTAATAGTTCAGATTTTGATATTTTGGTATTTTTTTTATAAATTGACTCTAACAATATATATTATTTTTTTTTTGCCTGGTGTGTTTCATTCACACATATATTTGTAAAATTGACCCATGTGATTGGATATGAAACTGTAATTCACTCATTTTCATTACTGCATGCTATTCATTGTGTGACTATAACACAAATTATTCATTCTACACTTTTTAATAATGTTCAATTTATCTGAAAATGTGAACAATTTTTTGTTTGTTTAATTTATTTATTTTTTATGGTAACATTATTTAACAAAATCCAATAAGTTTCAGCTGTACACTTTAAAAGTAAGGCACATACATATTTACAATGGGTGTTCACCTCCCATAGTTAAATTTCTTTCTGTCACCACATATTTGACCCCCGTTACCCGTCTACCTCACCCCTCCACCCTCCTGCCTACCCTCTGGTAACCACTAGTCTGTTGCTCATGTCCACGGGATTTTGTTTGTTTGCCCTGTTCTTTTGTTGCTTTTAGATTCATATCCCACATATAAGTGGTATCATGTGATTTTTCAACTTTTTCTCTCTGTCTTTTTTTGCTTAGCATGATTATCGTGAGTTCATCCATGTTGTGGCAAATGGCAGTATTTCATCTCTTCTTATAGTTGAGTAATATGCCATTGTATAAATTTACCACAACTTCTTTAACAAGTCATGGTAGGACACTTTGGTTGCTTCCATGTCCTGACCACTATGAATAATGTTGCTATGAACATCGGTGTGCAAATACCTTTTCGGATATGGGTTTTCGAGTCTTTGGGGTAAATATCCAATAGAGGGACTGCTGAATCATATGGTAGATCAATTCTTAGTATTCTGAGCAAGCTCTGTATTGTTTTCCATAGTTGCTGTACCAATTTGCAGTCCCACCATCAGTGTATGAGGGTTCCTTTTTCTCCCCATCTTCTCCAACATTTGTTATTATTTGTCCTGTTGAGATGGTATCTCGTTGTGGTTTTGATTTGCATTTCCTCAATAGCTAGCCATGTTGAGCATATTTTCAAATATTTCTTGGCCATTTGTATGTCTTCTAGGGAGAAGTGTCTGTTCAGATCCTCTGCCCATGTTTTTGAATAGATTGCTTGATTGTTTTGTTCTTTTTGAGTTGTAAGAGTTCCTTGTATATTTTGAATATTAGGCCCTTATCAGAGGTGTTGCTCGCAAATATATTTTCCCATTCAGATGCTTGTCTCTTTACCTTATTGACAATTTCTTTTGCTGAGTAAAAGCTTTTTTAGTTTGATGTACTCTCATTCATTTATTTTAGCTTTTCCTTCCCTTGATTTTGAGGTCAAATTCATAAAATCCTCTTTAAGTCCAAAGTCCTTGAGTCTAGTTCTTATATTTTCTTCTGTGCATTTTATTGCTTCAGGTTTTATATTCAGGTCCTTATTCTATTTTGAGTTAATTTTGGTTTGCAGTGATAGACAACAGTCTAGTTTCATTCTTTTGCAGGTGGCTTTCAGTTTTCCCAGAACCATTTATTGAAGAGGCTTTCCTTTCTTCACTGTATGTTTTCGGCTTTTTTGTCAAAAATTATTTGCCCATATAAACATGAGTTTACTTCTGGACTCTCGATTCTGTTCCACTGGTCCGTGTGTCTTCTTTTCTGCCAATACTGAGCCATTTTAATTATTGTCGCTTTGTAGAATAATTTGAAGTCGGACAGAGTGATGCCTCTAGCCTCGATCATTTTTCTCAGGATGGGTTTGGCAATTTGGAGTCTTTTGTGCTTCCATACAAATCTGATGATTTTTTGTTCCATTTCTTTAAAAAATCCTTATGGAACTTTGATGGAGATCGCATTAAATCTGTATGATTTAGGTAATAAGGTCATTTTAACTATGTTGATTCTTCCAATCCAAGAACACAGAATATCTTTCCATTTCTTTGTATCTTCTTTGGTTTCTTTTAATAGGATCTTGTAGTTTTCATTATGTAGGTCTTTCACTTGTTTCATTAAATTTATTTCTAGGCATTTTATTCTTTTTTTTTGCAATTGCAAAAGGAATTATTTTTTCCACTTCTTTTTCTGACACTTCATTATTAGAGTATAAGAACGCTATGGATTTTTGAATGTTGATTTTTTTTATCCAGAAACTTTACTGTATTCCTTATTGTTTCTAGTAGTGTTCTTGTGGAGTCTTTAGGGTTCTCTATATAGAAAATTATGTCATCAGCAAATAGTGACAGTTTGACTTCTTTGTTTTCTATTTAGACGCCTTTTATATCTTTCTCTTGCCTGATTGCACTCGCGAGGACCTCCAATGTTATATTGAATAACTGTGGTGATAGAGGGCAACCTTGCCTTGTTCCTGATCTTAGAGAGAAGGTTTTTAGCTTTTCGCCATTAAATATAATGTTGGCTGAGGGTTTGTCATATAAGATCCTGTATTATGTTAAGGTACTGTCCTTCTATACCAATTTTGTTAAGTGTTATGATCATAAATGAATGCTGTATCTTGTCGAAGGCTTTTTCTTCATCTATTGATATGATAATATGATTCTTTTTTTTATTTGTTTTTAATCGATTTGCATATGTTGAACCATCTCTTTGCTTCTGGGATGAAGCCCAATTGATCATGATGTATAATCTTTTTAATATGTGGCTGTATTCGGGTCGGTAGCATTTTATTTAGGATTTTTGCATCTGTGTTCATGAGAGATATTGGTCTATAGTTTTCTTTTTTGTGTTCTCTTTACCAGGTTTTGGTATCGGGGTAATATTGGCCTCATAAAATGAATTGGGAAATATTGTCTCCTCTTCGATTTTTTGAAAATGTTTGAGGTGGATAGATATTAAATATTCTTTGAATGTTTGTTAGAATTCACTGGTGAAGCCATCGGGTCCTGGACTTTTACTTTTTGGTGGGTTTTTGATGATTGGTTCAATTTCCATACTGCTGATCAATCTATTTAGATTTTCCAGTTCTTCTTGATTCAGTCTAGGAAGGTTGTATTTTACTAAGTACTGGTCCATTTCTCCTATGTTATTAAATTTGTTGTTATGTAATTTTTCATAGTATTCTTGTATTATCTCTTGTATTTCTGTGGTGTCTGTTATCATTTTCCCTCTTTCATCCTTGATTTTATTTATTTGTGCCTTTTCTCTTTTTTCTTTAGTAAGTCTAGCAAGGGGGTTGTCAATTTTATTAACCACCTCAAAGAAATAGCTCTTTGTTACTTTTATTTTTTCCATTGTTTTTCTGTTTTCAATTTCATTTATTTCTGCTGTAATTTTGAGTATTTCTTTTCTTCTTCTGACTTTAGGCTTTATTTGTTCTTCCTTTTTTATTTTATTTTTTTTAGATGAAGCATTAGGTTGTTTATTTATATGAACTTTTCTCTTATGACCACTTTTGCCATGTCCCAAAAGTTTTGAAATGTTGTACTATCATTATCATTCATTTCTATGTATCTCTTGATCTCTCTTTTTATTTCTTCTTTGACCCAGTTATTCTTCAGCAGCATGTTGTTTAATCTCCATGTATTTGTGGTTCTTCACACTTTCTTTTTACAGTTTATATCTGCTTTCAAAGTATTATGATCAGAGAATATGGTTGGTATGATTTCAATCCTCTTATATTTTTTGAGGTTATCTCTTTGTCCCAGCATATGATCAATCCTTGAGAATGTTCCATTTGCACTAGAGAAGAACGCCTAAGCCGCTGTTTTGGTGTGAAAGGTTCTGTATATGTCAATTATATCCAGTTGGTCTAATGTGTCATTTAAGAATGTGATTTCCTTATTGATTTTCTGTTTGGATTATCTGTCCATATCCGACAGTGGGGTATTTAGGTCCCCTACTACAATAGTGTTTTGGTCTGTTTCTCCCTTTTCTTTCATTAGTAATTGCTTTATATATTTCAGGGCTCTTTGATTGGGATCATAGATATTATTAGATGATATGCCTTCTTGGTGCATGATTCCCTTTATCATTATGAAGTGTCTCTCAGTATCTTTCTTTACCTTTTTTATTTTGATGTCTATTTTGTCCGATATTAGTACCGCTACTCTGCTTTTCTCTGAGTGCCATTTGCTTGAAATATCATTTTCCACCCTTTCACTTGGAGTCTATTTGTTTTGGGGGCTGAGATGTGTCTCTCGGAGGTAGCATACGGTTGTTTTTTTGGTTTTGGTTTTGGTTTTGGTTTTGGTTTTTTTTGATCCATTCTGCAGCTCTGTGGTTTTTATTGGTGAGTTCAGTCCATTTACATTTAGGGTGATTATTGAAATATGAGGTTTTCTTATAGCCATTTTATCTTTTGCTTTCTGGTAGCTTGGTGTTTTCATTGCTTCCTTGTTATAGTGTTTCTGTTTTTCTTTATTTTGGTTGGCTTTTGTGAGTTTCCTCTCTGGATCTTCTTGTTTTGTGTTATATACCTCAGTTCTGAATCTTTGGTGTGTGGTTACCACTACGAATATGCAAAGGATAGTTAAATATTTACAGTTGTCCATTTTCTTCTGCAGGTGACTTATCTCTGCTCCGCTTTGTAAATTTGGATCTTTGATTCCTCCCTTTTTCTGTCATTGTTGTCTCAATTTGACCCTACATGTGCTGAATGTTCATTACTATCTTGCTATAGCAAATCTTTTCTTCTTTAAGTTTTAATGTGCTGCACTCCTCTCCTTCTATCTGCCTGCTTGTCATCTTACTCCTAATTATGTTTTGTTTTTGTTTTTGTTTTAGGCGACCTGACCCCTTTCAGCATTTTCTATAATACAGACCTTGTAGTGGAGAATTCTCTCAATTTTTGCATGTATGGAAAGGTCTTTATTTCTCCTTCATATCTAAAGGAGAGCTTTGCTGAATACATTATTCTCGTCTGGTAGTTTCTTTCATTTAATAGTTTGAATATTTGATTCCGCTCCTTTCTGCCTTGTAATGTCTGTGCTGAGCAGTCTGGTGATAATCTAATGAGTTTTCTTTTATATGTTACCATCTTCTTTCCCTGGCTGACCAGAGAATTCTGTCTTTGTCATTGATTTTTGATAATTTTAATACAATGTGTCTTGGCGAAGGCCTTTTGGGGTTGAAATAATTGGGTGTACTGTTGATTTCTTGAATTCCAAGTTCCAGTTCATTCCTTAGATTTGGGAAATTCTTGTCCACTATTTATCTGAAAATGCTTTCTAATCCCTGCTTCTTTTCCTCCCCTTCGAGAATGTCCATTATTCTTATGTTTCCTCTCCTGATGGTAAGCTAGTTCTTGTATTTCTCCACCTGGGCATTAAGACAAATGTATTCTTCCTTTTTTTTTTCCCCCCCAGAAAAAATAATTATATAAATGTCTCTGTTTAGCCCGTTGCTAAGAAGGCGTGTTTGTTTGTTTGTTTTGTTTTGTTTTGTTTTGTTTTTCTGTAGATGGTGTCTAAACCTCTTGGATCCCTATTTTATGTAGACCTTTAGTGATGCCATTTTTTTCTTATAAATATTCAATTTTTCTTTAACACCTACAGTACCTGATATTCCTAAGTGGTCTTCCATCCAAGTACTAACCAGACCCAACTCTGCTTAGCTTCTGAGATCAGATGAGATCGGGCTCATTCAGGGAGGTATGGCCATAGACCAATTTTTCCTCATAAATATATTCACGCTTCCTACCCTCATTTCTCAGTTCTGTCAGTGCTAATGACAGTTTTGGTAGCATTTGCTCAGAGTCCTCTGGGGCTCCGTAGTATTCAGTCTTGGAGGATATGGAGGGAGGTGCCCTCTGTGTTGGGGAATTGGGGCTGTGCCTCAGCCTCATGTTTTGCAACTGCAGCTGGTAATAATCAGCTGTTGCTTCTCTGCTGTCTCCCCTTCTCTGCTTTTTGCCCTGATCGTTGAGCATTGCCATTTCATGGAGTTCCCAGCTCTCTTAAGCAGAGCTGTTCAGTGAACCCGCTGTACCTTCTCCCCTCCCCTTTCTCCTGCAGAGAGCTCCGGCTGCCAAAGGTAGCTTCTTTGTTTCTTGCTGTCTACCACCTGACGCCCCTGGAGTTCTGACCTGTAGACATCTCTCATTCTGCCATGCTTCTGACCTCACACCTTCTTACCTAATTTTTAATAGTTTGCCTATATTTTTCCTATTGATTCGTACAAGTTTTTTCCACTCTTTGTCTTGGCTATTTACTCAATAGTGTATATTTATGAAGCTTTCCTCTTATATTAGTACTTTTCAGTCTTCTTTAATAATGCTTTTTCTACCTGAAATTTATATAGATTGTGATGTTATCCAGTTGACATTTTGTTGTTTTGCATTTGATTTTTAGATGTGGAATTTCAGTTTGCATGTGGTATAAGGGGCCAAGTTTACTTTATTTTCCATATGAATGTCCACTTGACCCAGCTACAGTTATTAAAAAGACTGTTTTTCCTCACTGCTTTGCAGTGTCTCCTTTGTCCATATATATGTGTAGGTCTTTTTTTTTTTTTACTCCATTCTGTTTCATTTGTCTGTCCAATCCCATGCTATTATAAAATGGGTGTTGATATAAAATAGACCAAGTCCTCTGAACTTCCTCAACATTGCTGTACCAGTCTTGGCCCTTAGTATTTCAAAATAAATCTTGAATTTGTCAAGCTCCACTAAAAAAAAAAAAATCTCTTGGCGTTTAATTGGAATTGTGTTGACTCTTTTTATAATTACATTTTATAGATACATAATTCACATATCATAAAATTCACCATTTAAAGTTATATACTTCAGTAGTTTTTATTTACAATGTTGTGCAACTATCACTACTATCTAATTCCAGAATATTTTCATCACCCCAAACTGAAACTTCATACTTGTTAGTAGTTATTCCCAAAATCTCTGTCCCACTTCCATCTGGCTTCATTAACTTAACATTATATTTTCTACGATTTGCCCATGCTGTAGTATGCATTGTTATTTCATTCCTTTTTATAGCCAAATAAAATCCCATTATATGGATATACCATATTGTATTTATCCATTCATTAATTGATGGACACTTGGGCTGTTTCCACATTTCAGCCATTATGAATAATGATGCTATGAACATTCTTGTACAACTTTTTGGTTGAATATATGTTTTCATTTCTCTTGGTACTTACATAGGAGTGCAATTTCTGAATCATAGCGAGTAACTCTATGCTTCAGGAACTGCCAAACTGTTTTCCACAGCATCTGCAACATTTTACATTTCCACTAGCAATATATGATGGGACAAATTCTGCCACATCCTCAGCAATACTTATTTTCCTTTAAAAAAATCTGCATTCCTCTAGCAACTGATGATGTTGTACATCTTTTCATGTGCTTATTGGCCATTTATATATCTTCTTTGGAGAAAAGTCTATGTGGATTCTTTGTCAATTTTATAATCGTATTGTTTGTATTTTTGTGGTTGAGTTGTAAGACTTCTTTACATATTCTGGATACAAATCTCTTATCAGATAAATCATGAGCAAATATTTCCTCCCACTTTATAGGTTATCTTCACTTTCTCGACAATGTCCTTTGATGCACACAAGCTTTCAATCTTGATAAGGTAAAATTATCTATTTTTATTAAGTGTACTTTTAGTATCATAACTAAAAATCTGAGCTGATCCAAAGTCATAAATATTTACCCCCGTTTTCTTCTAAAAATTTTATAGCTATAACTCTTGCATTTAGATCCATTTTGAGTTAGGCTGTGCCCATGATGTGAGGTAGGAGTCAAAATGCATTTTTATGCATGTGGATATACAGTTGTCTCAGTACCATTTGTGAAAAAGACTATTCTTATCCTCATTGAATGGTCTTGGCACCCTTGTCAAAAATTGGTTGATCATAGATGTATTGATTTATGGACTCTCAATTCTGTTCCACTTATCTATATATCTATCCTTATGCCAGTAACACATTGTCTTTATTACTGTAGGTTTGCAATAAGTTTTAAAATAAGGAATTGTGAGTCCTCTAACTAAGCTTTCTTTTGGGGGAATGGGGCAAGATTTCTATGGCCATTGCATTTTCATATGAATTTTAAGATCAGCTTGACTATCTCTGCAAATCACTGACTCCTTAGATCAATTTTGGGAGTATTTGCACATTAAAAGTATTTAGTCTTCTAGCATGGTGTTTGCTTCCTTCTCCTCTGTTTGATTCTAAGAATGTTTTTTCTCTTGTTGCTTTTGAGCAGTTTTATTAAGAGTTGTCAGAGTGTATGTGTTTGTCAGAGAGGGTACTCCAGAGAAAAAAATATATAAATATAGAATAGATCTATCTTAAATATCTATATATGTCTATAGATATCAATATCTGTCTATCTACCTACATAAATAGAGACAGATGCATAGATATACAAATACAGAGAGAGAAGAGAATTTTATTTTAATTGGTTAATGTGATCATACGAGCTGATAAATCTAAAATCTTCAGGGCCAGCTAGCAAGTTGGAAATTCCAGCAAGAGTTGATGCTGTCATGAGTCCAAAGGCTGGACTCTCAGGCAAAATTTCTTTATTGCAGTCTGGAGGCAGAATTTCTTCCTCTTCATGGTATCTCAGCCTTTTCTCCTAATGTCTTCAATTTATTAGATGAGGCCCACCCACATTATGGAGTGTAATCAGCTTTACTCAAAATCTAGATTTAAATGTGAATCACATCCAAAACATACCTTCACAGCAACATCTAGATTGATGTTTGTCAAAACAACTGACAGGGTAGGCTAGACAAGTTAACGTATAATATTAACCATTACAATGTGAATTTCTTTTATTTTGTTTGGTATTTCATTGGGCTTTTAAAATCTGTGGTTTGATGCTTTTTATAAGTTTTGGAAAATTCTCAACTATTATCTCTTCAAAATTTGTTTCTGCTTTATTTTCTCTTTCTTTTCCATATGAGACACAATTACCATATGCATTATAACTTCTCATATCCCTTATACCTCTTACATTCTTTTGTATATTTTAAAAATTATTTTGCCTCTTTGCTCCTCAGTCTATTTACTCCAACATATTCCTTTTTTCTATTCAACTCTTCTGCTCAGTCTAATCTTTTCTTAAATCAATCCATTTAGTTCTTAATTTCATTCACTGTATTTTTCGGTTTTAAAATTTTTATTTTTTTAGTTTTCATTGTTTGTTTATGTTTTCTATTTATATTTCTTGATCTCAATAGGCAGTTATTGTTTTTCATTTTGTTAATTTGTTTGATTTTGGTCACCTTGTCTCATTATCTTCATGTGCCTGATTTGTTTTTATTGAGGTCTGGACATTGTATATTAACATCATAGAAAATATTTTGAGGTTTGGGATAATGTCTTCTTACTCCATAGAGGATTTGCGTTTGCTTCTGAGTAAAGAGCTAGGACACTAATAAGGCAGATCAATCTAATCTAGTTATAGAGTTTGAGATTACTGTATTTGAAGTATACCGTTAGTCCCTGACAGTTCCAGAGTATTTCTGGCTCACTCTTAATAGAAGTTATAATCTTTTGGAGTTTCAACCCAAAGCATAAAGAGTTTACAAGGCTTCTCCATCCTTGGTGAAGCCTATAAACTGTGCTCAGCTTCTCAGGCTGTCAATAGCCCCTTCCAAAATAAGCATATATCCCTTGGGGATAAGTAGCCTAAAAAGCAGAATTAATTGGGGTGTTTCTCTGTTTTCCCAGTTCTTGGACCCATAATTCTTCAATACCAGTTAGCTTTCTTGTCTTCAAATAAATTTTTAAAAAGCCAAAAACATTTTGTTCAGGAATTCTAGTTGTTCTCAGTAGGAGAGTTGACAAGCATTAGCTATTCTGCAACAGAAAATGTGGAAATTTTCCTGAATAGAATTTTAATTAAAAAATACAAAAAATACAAACTTCTTCCAATTAGTATGTTGGAACTTGATTGTTTTCTCCTTTCTCTCCCCTAAAGTTCAATTGTTATCCAAAAATAAACCAAGAGGAAAGAAGAAAGGAAAAAATGAAAAATAGTGGATAAGACCTTTGAACAATCAAGAAGTAGTTTTACATTATTTTAAAGAATGTGGAGTACGGCTTCCAGTCAAGATGGTGGAGTAGGTAAACACTGTGCATGCCTCCTCTTATAATCACATCAAAATTACAGCTAAACTACAGAACATCCAAAATTGGGAGTTACCTAATGTCTAGCTGAACAGAAGTTCTAAACTTGGGACACACAGATGAGGACACCTCAAGACTGTTATGAAGAAAGGAGATTGAGAATCGGGAAGGATATCTCAGCAGCGAAGATTCTCCAGAAAAGAGAGAGGTCCCAGCCCCACGCCCGGTTCCTCAACCCAGGGTTCCACTGCTGGACATAAAAGTCCCCACAACTTGTGGCTGTGAAAAACAGCAGAGATTGTGGCTGAGACGGAGGGCTGCTGAAGTCACAGGCATTCCTCTTAAGGGGACTTAGCATGGACTTACTAGGTGATGAACTCACTCACACTGAGCTCCAGTACTAGAGCAGCAGCTCAGTTGAACAGTCATAAGGGAAATACAAGAAAGAACTGAGTCTAGCTTCAGGGCAAAGGCTGAGGCTGCTTTCTCTAAGACAGAAGTGCTGGCAGGGGGTATTTTCTTTTGTTGAACCCTCCTGACCCTGCATGCAGACCCCAGCGGCCACCATATCTGAGTCTCCATCAACTTAGCTAATACTGGTCACTCTACTCTCATGATTCCCTGAGACTCTGCCACTCCCAACTTGTGATCCACCCAAGCCATTTCTACTGGTTTTCCATATAAACGGCCTGTCTCAGCTTATGCTGCAGACATTCTTAAAATGTCTCAAGGGTTCGCAAAGTCCAAACAAGCAGCATTTGGCCTTGATGTGCCCAGTACCACTTGCTAAGTAGCCTCAAGCACAACACTAGTGGCAGTCTGCCTCAGATTGCAGCTTAAACTCTTGAGGCACAAACAAAGCCCAGCAGGGATGGTGGCCATCTGAGAATTGCTTGGTGGCTCATGCCAGGTGGCCCCAGGCAGGGCACAGGCTGTAGCTAAACTTAACCTGCAGCAGGCACCCTTCTAGAATGCCCCACACTGCATGAATGGTGGGCAGCTTTGGTCTGAGATAGATCATCACCCAGAGCCATATCCCAAGACAACACACTCAAAGTTCAGACTTGATAGGAACCAGGGCGCAGCTAAAGCAAATCCAGCTCCATAGGGTCAGCCCTTGTACAACAGCCCCTCCACTGTAGCCAGTCCTCATAATAAATTATATCAAGGGTCAGTCCCTCCCAATGACATGCAAACAACAACCAAGTCTCAACCACAATAGAAGAGCACACAAAACCAATACGAAGGATACATCTAGAGCACCTTGCTCAGGTGACAAGGAAGACTGCAACACTGGGCTCCACAGGACATCTACTGCATGAGGCCACTCTACTAAGACCGGGAGACATAGCAGCCCTACCTAATACATAGACACAAACACAGGGAAGCAGCCAAAATAGGAATACAAAGAAACATGTTCCAAATGAAGAAACAGAACAAATGTACAGAAAAAAAAAACTGAACAAAATGGAGACAAGCAAACAATCAGATGCAGAGTTCAAAACAATGGTTATAAGAATATTCTGCAAACTTAGGGGAATGAATAGATGAACTCAGTGAAAACTTTAACAAAGAGATAGAAAACATAAAAATGAAGGAAGAAACATAAAAAGAACCCATCAGAAAGGAATAACACAATAACTGAAATGAAGAATATCTTAGAAAGATTAATGGTAGATTAGATAAAGTGGAAAATTGAATCAGCAATTTAGAAGATAAAGTAGCAGAAAACACCTAATCAGAACAGCAACAAGAAAAAAGAATCCAAAAATATAAGGATAGTTTAAGGGGCCTCTGGGACAACATCAGGTGTGCCAACATTTGCATTATAGTGTTACCAGAAGGAGAAAAGAGAGAGCGAGGAAATGAAAATCTATTTCAAGAAATAGTAATGGAAAATCTCCTTAACCTGGTGAAGGAAATAGACATACAATGCCAGAAAGCACAGAATCTCAAACAAGATTAACCCAAAAAGGCCCATATACAAGATACATTTTAAATAAAATGCCAAAGGTTAAAGTGTCACATTGTAGGTATCTCCCTGTGACTGGGTTTAACACCCCAGCTATACCTCCTGCCATCATTACTCCACGAAAAACAGACTTATGCTGGCGGATTGTGTGCTTTACCAGCTGCATGTCTTAAAAGGATTCTCTGGATAGGATCTTTGGAAACATGGCGGAGTAAGAGACATCCCCAGATCTCTCCCCTTGAAACAACAATAGGCTAAACATCTAAAACTCAACAAAAAACACCCAAACTGCACAACAGCACGTCTGAGCATGGGATCTGCACATAAGAGCTACCACAGGTCAGAACATCGGGTGTCAGGAAGTGGACTGGGAGAAATAAAGAAGATGCTTCTAGCAGCTGCCAGAGCTCCCTGTAGGAGGAGAGGGAGGAAAGAAGGAGCAGCCAGTTCACTGAACAGCCCTGCATGGGAAAGGTGTGAGCTCCCTGCAGCCAGCAGCAGGGCCCAGTCATCACGGCAAAAGGCAGAGAAGCGGAATGGCAGAAAAATAACAGTTGATTTTACCAGCCATGGTTGAAAAACCAAGGCTGAGCCGCAGCCCACAACCTACAACCCGCAGGGACCCAACACCAGGGAACCCCAGGGGAATCTGAGCAAACGCTACCAAAACTGTTGCTAACACTGAGAAGGAATGAAACCAAGAGTAGTGGGTGTGACTAAATATCTATCAGAAAATAAAAAGGCATTTTTAAGTCTCTATATAAAGCAGGGATTCAAGAGTCTTAGATGCCACCTACTGGAAACCAAAAGAAAAGTGCCTTCTTTGAGGAGGCTAAAGAGAGACCTTTATATAATTAATCTTCTTTCTGGAAAAAAAGCAGAATATATTTCCATTAACACCCAGGTAGAGAAATAAACCATTAAACACCAGGAACAACAAAGGTGACAAGGCATCTCAGAAGGAAGGGGAAAACCTCCAGAAAATAAGATTACAGACATAGAAATATGTGAATTAAATAACAGAGAATTCAGGATGGTACTTCTGAGAAACTTCAGTGAGTTCTGAAACGAGTTATATCAACAATTTCAGGAATTGAAAAAAAAAACACCTAGATGAGCAGAGCAAGGAAATTGAAACCCTCGGAAAGAAACAAATAGAATTTCTGGAGATGAGGAACACACTTCAAGAGTTAAAAATGAAGTAGCAAGCTCGGGAAATACAGTTGACCAAATGGAGGAAAGGATCAGTGATATCGAAGACAGAAATTTAGAAATAAATCAGAAGGAAGAAGGGAGAAACTGAAGAAGGAAAAATAATGAAATAGAAATTCAAGAACTAGCTGATACCACCAAGAGAGGAAACATAAGAATAATGGGCATTATCAAAGGTGAGGAAAAAGAGCAGGGACTAGAAAGCATTATCAGACAAATAGTTGACAAGAATTTCCCAAATCTAAGGAATGAGCTAGAGCTTGGAATTCAAGAAGTCAACAGAACACCCAATAATTTCAACCCTAAAAGACCTTCACCAAGACACATTGTATTAAAATTATCGAAAATCAATGACAAAGACAGAATTCCCAGGGCAACCAGGGAGAGGATGGTAAATTATAAAGGAAAACCAATTAGATTATCCTCAGAATTCTCAGTGCAAACCTTAAAAACCAGTAAGGAATGGAATCAAATATTTAAACTATTAAGAGAAAGGAACCACCAGCCTAGAATAATGTCTCCAGCTAAGCTCTCCTTTAGATATGAAGGAGAAATTAAGACCTTTCAAGACATACAAAAATTGAGGAATACTCTACTACGAGGCCTGCAAAACAGGAAATACTGAAAGGGGTCAGTTCACCTAAAACAAAATGAGAAAATAAAGTACATAATTAGGAGTAAATGACTATCAGGCAAATAGAAACAGAGGAGTGCAACCTTTACTAAAAACAAGGCATTATAAACTTAAATAATAAGAAGAGAATTGTTACAACATAGTAATGAATGTTCAGCATTTATAGAGACAAATTGAGATAACAATGACTGAAAGGGAGGATTCAAAGATCCAAATTCTCAAAAGGGAATGGAGATAAGTCTCCCACAAA
>NW_011889116.1:48385-56495 GCF_000151845.1 Pteropus vampyrus
ATATATAACTTCCCTTTACATATTTGTAATGATAACCACACACCAAAGATTCAGATCTGAAGTATATAACAAAAAAAAAAAACAAGAAGAACCAGAAGGAAAACCCACAAAAGCCAACCAAAATAAAAAAAAACAGAAACAAAATAACAAGGAAGCAATGGAAACACCAAGCTGCCAGAAAGTAACAGATAAAATGGCTATAAGAAGACTTCATATTTCAATATTCACCCTAAATGTAAATGGACTGAACTCACCAATAAAAAATAAAACTCAACCATATGTTGCCTCCAAGAGACAAATCTCAACTCCAAATACAGACTCCAAGTGAAAAAGGATGGAAAATGATATTTCGAGCAAATGGTATTCAGAGAAAAATGGAAGTAGCGGTACTAATATCAGATGAAATAAATATCAAAATAAAAAAGGTAAAGAAAGATACTGAGGGACACTTCATCATGATAAAGGGAATCATGCACCAAGAAGATATAATACTTATTAATATCTATGTTCCCAATCAGGGAGCCCTGAAATATGTAAAGCAATTACTAACAGAACTAAAGGGAGAAACAGACCAAAACACTATTGTAGTAGGGGACCTAAATACCCCACTGTCAGATATGGACAGATCATCCAAACAGAAAATCAATAAGGAAATCACATCCTTAAATGACACATTAGACCAACTGGACATAATTGGCATTTACAGAGACTTCTATCCCAAAACAGCTGCTTATACATTCTTCTCTAGTGCACATGGAACATTCTTATGGATTGGCCACATACTGGGACACAGAGATCGCCTCAGCATATATAAGAAGGTTGAAATCATACCAATCATATTCTCTGATCATAATGTTTTGATACTACAGATCAACTGCAAAAAGTAAGCAGGAATAACCACAAATATATGGAGATTAAACAACATGCTAATGAAGAACAACTGGGTCAGAGAAGAAATAAAAAGAGAGATCAAGAGATACATAGAAATGAATAATAATGATAGAACAACATATCAAGACTTTTGGGTCATGGCAAAAGCGGTCATAAGAGGAATGTTCATATCATTACAGGCCTGTCTCCAAAATCAATATTGAGACCCAATAAACATCCTAACGCTTCATCTAAAAAAACTAGAAAAAGAAGAACAAATGAATCCTAAAGTCAGCAGAAGGAAAGAAATAATCAAAATTAGGCCAGAAATAAATAAAATTGAAACAAAAAATACAATAGAAAAAATAAATGCAACGGAAAGCTGGTCCTTTGAAATGGTTAATAAAATTGAGAAACTCTTGGCTAGACTCACTAAAGAAAAAAGAGAAAAAACACAAATAAACAAAATCAGGAATGAAAGAGTGTAAATTACTACTGACATCACAGAAATACAAAGGATCATTCAAAAATACTATAAAAAAGTTTATAACATCAAATTTAATAACCTAGTAGAAATGAACCAGCACTTAGAAAATACAACCTCCTAGACTGAATCAAGAAGACCTGGAAAATCTAAATAGACCAAACATCAGTATGGAAATTGAACCAATCATCAAAAAAACATCAAAAAGTAAAAGTCCTGGACCAAATGGTTTTACCAGTGAATTCTAATAAACATTCAAAGAAGATTTAATACCTATTCTCCTCAAACTTTTCCAAAAAATCAAAGAGGAGACAATACTTCCCAATGCATTTTATGTGGGCAATATTACCCTGATACCAAAACCTGATAAAGATTAAAAAAAAAAAAAAACTACAGACCAATATCTCTCATGAACTTATGCAAAATTCCTAAATAAGATATTAGCATACCTACTACAGCAACATATGAAAAGGATTATACACCACGATCAGGTAGGCTTCATCCTAAAGGCACAAGGGTGGTTCAACATACGCAAATCAATAAATGTGATACACCACGTAAACAAATTAAAAAAATAAGAATCACATTATCATATCAATAGTTGCAGAGAAAGCTTTTGACCGGATACAGCATCCATTTATGATCAAAACAGTTAAAATAAATAGATATAGAAGGAAAATACCTTAACATAATAAAGGCCATATATGACAAACCCTCAGCCAAGATTATACTTAATGATGAAAAACTAAAAGCCTTCCCTCTAAGATCAGGAACAAGACAAGGCTGTCCACTATCGCCACTCTTATTCAATATACTTTGAAGGTTCTAGTGAGTGCAATCAGGCAAGAGAAAGTCCTAAAAGGCATCCAAATAGGAAACCAAAAATCAAACTGTCACTATTTGTGGATGACGTAATTCTCTCTATAGAAAACCCTAAAGACTCCACAAGAACACAAGTAGAAATAATAAGGAATACAGTAAAGTTGCTGGATACAAAATCAACATTCAAAATCCATAGCGTTCTTATACTCTCATAATGAAGTGTTAGAAAAAGAAGTGGAAAATATAATTCCTTTTGCAATTGCAACAAAAAGAATATGATATCTAGGAATAAATTTAATGAAACATGTGAAGGACCTATATAATGCAACTACAAGACCCTATTGAAAGAAATCAGAGAGGATACAAAGAAATGGAAAGATATTCCGTGTTCTTGGATTGGAGAATCAACATAGTTAAAATGACCATGTTACCTAAAGCATTATACAGATTTCATGCATTCTCCATCAAAATCTCTTCAATTTTTTTTAAAGAAATAGAACAGAAAATCATCAGATTTTTATGGACGAACAAAAGATCCTGAATTGCCAAAGCCATCCTGAGAAAAAAGAATGAGGCTGGAGGCATCATTCTGTTTGGCTTCAAATTATAGTACAAAGCGACAGTAATCAAAATGGCATCGTATTGCCAGAAAACAAACACACTAACCAGTGGAACAGAATCTAGAATTCAGAAGTAAATTCATATTTATATGGGCAAATAATTTTTGACAAAAAAGCCAAAACTTACAGTGGAGAAAGGAAAGCCTCTTCAGTAAATGGTGTTGGGAAAACTGGAAAGCCACCTGCAAAAGAATAAAACTGGACTATTGTCTATCAGCACACATCAAAATTAACTCAAAATGGGTTAGGGACCTGAATATAAGACCTGGAGCAATAAAATGCATAGAAGAAAACAGGAATGAAACTGAAGGACCTTGGACTTAAAGAAAATTTTATGAAGTTGATCTCAAAGTCAAGGGATGTAAATGCTAAAATAAATGAGTGGGACTGCATCAAACCGAAAAGCTTCTGCTCAGCAAAAATCATCGACAAGGTAAAGATACAGCTAGCTGAATGGGAAAATGTATTTGCAAGCAATGCCTCCCATAAGAGTTTAATATCCAAAATATACGAAGAACTCATACAACTCAACAACAACAACAACAAAAACAAACTATCCAATCAAAAAATGGGCAGAGGATCTGAACAGACACTTCTCCCTAGAGGACATACAAATGGCCAACAAATATTTGACAATATGCTTAACATTGCTAGCTATTAGGGATATGCAAATCAAAACCACAATATGATAACATATCACACCTGTTAGAATAGCTATAATCAACAAGACAAGTAATAACAAATGTTGGAGATGATATGGAGAAATAGGAACCATCATACACCGCTGGTGGGACTGCAAATTGGTACAGCCACTATAGAAGACAGTATGAAGATTCCTCAAAAAACTAAGAATTGATCTACCATAAGATCCAGCAATCCCTCTATTGGGTATTTACCTCAAAGACTTGAAAACTTATATCCGTAAAGATATTTGCACACTGCTGTCCATAGCAGCGTTATTCACAGTGGCCATGACATGGAAGCAACCTAAGTGTCCTACAATAGATGATTAGCTAAAGAAGCTGTGGTACATATATACAATGGCATATTACTCAGCCATAAGAAGAGACAACATGGATGGACCTCGAGATAATCATGCTAAGTGAAATATACCAGACAGAAAAAGTAAAAAATCACACGATATCCCTTATATGTGGGATATAAACCTAAGACCAACAAAGGAACAGGACAAACAAAGAAACTTATGGACAATGGACTAGTGGTTACCAGAGTGTAGGACGTGGGGAAAGATGAGGGAGGTAGACATGGTAAAGGGAGTCAAATATATGGTTCCCAAAAGAAATCTAACTATGGGAGGTGAACACACTGTGTAAGTATATATATAAGCCTTACTGTTAAAGTTTACAGCTAAAACTTATTAGATTTCATTAACCAATGTCACCATAAAAAATAAAGAATTTTAAAAAATGTGCAATAATTATATTGAGGTAATCACTATGATGAATATTGAACACTAATTATTTCTGAAACTTTGTTTCATTCTCAAATTTTTTATTAATAATTCTTCCTTTCCCTTGATCTAAATACCACTTCTATCATATACTCATTTCTTATTATGTGTAGTTTTTTTTCTTGGTTCATTTCTCTTTCCCCACTCCCAACCTCAATATTGCACTGTTTTTATCTTTACAATATACCTAAGAAACTAGTGACTAATACAGACATTGCTTTTTTCAAATTGTTTTGATAAATACTTCATCATTATTCCATGTATTTGAGAAAAAGCTAGTTATCATGAGGAGTGTAATTGCTTTGAATTTATGAGTAAATTTTATAAGAATCAATATCTTGACAATATTTAATCTTTACCTTTCGGCATTATGTATATCTTTAATTTACATTATACTTTGGACATTTAGTAAAGTTATAAATATAATTTTTAAATAGGCCTTACACATCATTTGCTAGACTTGTATCTAGTTACCATATGTTTTTTTGAGATATGATTTTTTTATTTCAAATGTATATTCTGGTTGCTGCTTCCAGGGTATATATTAAGTGCAGCAGTATCAGCTTTAATATTTGGTCTGACTATTTGCTTAGATTTTACATTTAGATATTCATCATCTTTTATTTTTTTTTCACTGAATCTTGTGAAAATAATTTTTTTTTCTCCCAGGCCAAAGGAAGTGTCTTTTTTTTTTTTTTTTTAAGGTTTCTAATAAGAACACTGAGGTTCTTTGTTTTCAATTTTTACTTTTCAATTAAATTTGGTATTTGATATTTTTATATTTGTTTCAGCTGTATAGTGGCCTATATCCATACAATTTATGAAATGATCACAACAACCAGTCCAGCACCCAAACTGCACTGCACACAGTCACCACAGTATCATTGACCATATTCTCCATGCTCTACCCTATATCCCCATGACTATTTTGTAACTATCAATTTGTACTTACTCCCTTCATCTTTTTCACCCAGATCCCCAACAACCACCCCCGCATCTGGCAATCACCAGTTTCTTCTCTGTATCTAAGAGTCTGTTTTTGTTTCATTTTTTTTATTTTCCTTAGTCCTTAGATTCAACATGTCCTTCTCTATCTGACTTATTTCACTTAATATAATACCCTCCAGGTCCATCCATGTTGTTGCAGATAGCAAGAGTTCATTGATTTTTTTTAAAGACTGAGTAATATTCCATTGTGTATATGTACCAACCCTTCTTTATCCAGTGGTCTATTGATGCTCACTGAGGTTGCATTTATATCTTGGCTATTGTAAATAGTATTACAGTGAATCTAGGGGTCCATATATTTTTTTTGAATGAGTGTTTTTGTTTACTTTGGGTAAATGCCTAGAAGTGAATTCTCTGGTTCATAAATTAGTTCTATGTTTAATTTTTTTCAGGAAAATCCAAACTGTTTTCCATAATGGCTGTACCAATTTGCAATCACACCAACAGAGCACGAGAGTTCACTTTTCTCCACATCCTTGCCATCACTTGTTGTGATTTTGTGATTATAGCCATTCTGAAATGTGTAAAGTGACATCTCATTGTGGCTTTAATTTGCATTTCTCTGATAATTAGTGATTTCGAGCATCTTTTCATATCTTTATTGGCCATCTGTATGTCCTCTTTGGAGAAATGTCTATTCAGGTCCTCTTCCCACTTTTTAATTGGATTGTTTGAGTTTTAAGGTGTTGATTTACCTGAGTTCTTTATAAATGTTGGACATTAACCCCTTATCGAATGTATCATTGGTGAACATATTCTCCCTTTCAGTAGATTATCTTTTTGTTTTCTTGATGGTTTCTTTTGCTTTGCAAAAACTTTTAGTTCGATATAGTCTTAGCTGTTTACTTTTTCTTTTGTTTCCCCTGCCCAAGGAGATATATTGGAAAAAAAAATATTACTAAAAGAATATCAGAGCATTTACTGTCTATGTTTTTTTCTAAGAGTTTTATGGTTTCAGATCTTACATTTAAGTTTCTAATTCATTTTGAGTTTATTCTTGTATATGGTGTAAGAAAAGAGTCCGGTTTCATTTTTTTTGCATGTATCTGTCCAGTTATTGAGCAGACTGTCTTTACCTCCATTGTATGTTCTTGCAATTTTTTGTCATAGATTAAATGACCATGTGGTGTGGATTTATTCCTGGTCTCTCTATTCTGTTCCATTGATCTGTGTGTCTGTGTTTATGCCAGTACAATGCTGTTTTCATTACTATAGCCTTGTAGTACAGTTTGATACCTCCAACTTTCTTCCAATTTCTCAAGATTGCCATGGTGATTTGGGGTCTTTCGTGGTTCCCTATAAATTTTTGGATTATTTGTTCTAGACCTGTGAACAGTTCCATTGGTATTTTGATAGGGATTGCATTGACTCTATAGATTGTTTTGGGTAGTATGAACATTTTAACCATATTAATTCTTCCTATCCATGAAAATGGGTTATGTTTCCATTCATTTGCATCTTCTTCAATTGCTTTCCTCAATGACTTATACTTCTCTGAATACAGGTTTTTACCTCCTTGGTTAAATTTATTCCTAGGTATTTCATTGTTTTTGATGCAATTGTAAATGAGATTGTTTTATTAATTACTCTTTGTAATAATTCAATATTGGTGTACTGATTTCTGCTATTTTACTGAATTCATTTATCAGATTTAACAGTGTTTTGGTGGAATCTTTAAGATGCTCTATCTATAGTATCATGTCATCTGCAAATAATGACAGTTTTATTTATTCCTTTCCAATTTGGATGCCTTTTTCTTTCTTCTCTGATTGTTGTGGCTACAACAATCAATACTATGTTGAATAAAAGTGGTGAAAATGGACATTCTTGATTTGCTCTTCATCTTAAAGAAAACACTTAGCTTTTCACCATTAAGTGTGATGTTAGCTGTGGGTTTGTCATATAAGGCCATTATTACATTGAAATATGTTCCCTCTATTCCCACTTTGCTGAGAGGTTTTATCGTAAATTGATACTGGATTTTGTCAAATGCTTTTTCTGCATCTATTGATATAATCATATGATTGTTATACTTCATTTTGTTTATCTGATGTATCATGTTAATTGATGTGTGGATATTGAACCAACCTTGCATTTCAGGAATAAATTCTACTTGATCATGGTGTATGATCTTATTAATATAGTGCTGAATTCAGTTTGCTAATATTCTATTGAATTTTTTTGCCTTTATGTTCATCAGAGCTATTGGTCTATAATTGTATTGTTTTGTAATGTCTTTTTTCTGGTTTTGGAATGAGGGTAATGGTGCCTTTGTAAAATGAGCTTGGGATCCTTCCTTCCTCTGGAATTTTTTGGAATATTTTGAGAAAGATAGGTGTTAATTCTTCTTTGGATGTTTAGAAAAATACCCCTGTGAAACCATCCAGTCCAGAATTTTTGTTTTTAGGGAGTTTTTTGATTACTGACTCTATTTTATTAGTAGTAATCACCTGGTTCAGATTTTCCATTTATTCTTGACTCAGTGTTGAGAGATCGTATGTTTCTAGGAATGTATCTATTTCTTCTAGATTGTCCAATTTGTTGGCATAAAATTGCTCATAATATTTTTCTTACAATCCTTTGTATTTTTGTGGAGTCACTTGTTATTTCTCTTCTTTCGTTTCTGATTTTATGTATTTGAGTCTTCTCTCTTTTTTCTTGATGAGTCTGGATAAAGGTTTACCAATTTTGTTTATCATTTCAGAGAATCAACTCTTGGTTTCCTTGATCTTTTGTATTGTTATTTCAGACTCTATTTCATTTCTTTTTGCTCTGATCTTTATTATTTCCTTCCTTCTACTCATTTTAGGCTTTATTTGCTATGTTTTTTTTTTT
>NW_011889116.1:56570-57205 GCF_000151845.1 Pteropus vampyrus
TTTTTTTTTTTCTCATTCCTTTAGGGGTAAGGTTAAATTGTTTATTTGAGATTTTTTCCTGTTTCTTGAGGTAGGCCTGTATTGCTATGAATTTCCCTCTTAGGACTACATTTTCCATGTCCCATAGAGTTTTGGTCTTTTTATTTTCATTTTCATTTGTCCTTTGATTTCTGGAACACCCTGTGCAGATGATCAGGGAAGCTGTGCTCCTGGGCCACGCTGGACACCTACTATATAAAGCCATCCAACTAAGACAGGGAGATATAGCAGAGCTACCAAATACATAGAAATGAACACAGAGAGACAGTCAAAATGAGAAAACAAACGAAACAAAATGTCTAAAACGAAAGAACAGGAGAAAACTCCAGAAAAAGAACTAAATAAAATGGAAGCAAGCAACTTACCAGATACAGTATTTGAAACACTGTTTATAAGGATGCTCAGTGCAGTTATGGGAGGGATATATGATCTTGGTGAGAAATTCAACAAAGAGATAGTAAGCATACAGAAGTACATAGAAATCAGAAAAGACGCAGCCAGAAAGGAAGAATACAATAACTGAAATGAAGAACCAAAAGACTAAATCAGCAATTTGGAAGATAAGGTAGCAGAAAACACCCAATCAGAACAGCAAA
>NW_011889116.1:58470-95157 GCF_000151845.1 Pteropus vampyrus
TTATACAATACACTTCCTAAACCACACACAAGCAAGTAGGACAACTCCTGATATCTAAAGATATTTCTTCCCTGTAGCTGACTTAGCTAGTTTGCTCACTTGAAAATTTTCCACCCTTAACACTATGATTAGATGGTAATTTTATTAAAGGCTTTTTGTATTAAGCTGTATCTATTATTATACTATTTTATTTCTTTTTTTCTTCTGTAAATGTTATTAATAGATTTTTCTAATATTAAATCATTCTTAATGTCTGGAATAAAACATACTTGAGTTTTTATTTATTTATTTATTTATTTAGTTTATTGGGATAGCTTGATTAATATAATTATATAATTTTCAGGTGTGTTATAATTTGACATCTATATATTCTATTGCATGTTTACCACCCAAAGTCCAGTTTCCTTCAGCTACCATATATTTAATCCCCATTACCCACTTCACCCTCCCCCTAACCCCCTAAATTTGACTTCCTTTACCCCATCTACCTCCCCCCTCCTACCCTACTCCCTACCCTCTGGTAACCACTAGTCTATAGTCCATATCCATGAGTCTCTGTTTGTTTGTCTTGTTTCTTTGTTGCTCTCAGGTTTATATCCCACATATAAGTGATATCATGTGATTTTCAACTTTTTCTGTCTGGCTTATTTCACTTACCATGATTATCTCGATGTCCATCCATGTTGTCGCAAATGGCAATATTTCATCTCTTATGGCTGAGTAATATCCCATTGTATATATGTACCACAGCTATTTTATCCAGTCATCAATCATAAGACACTTCGGTTGCTTCCATGTCCTGACCACTGTGAATAATGCTGCTATGAACATCAGTGTGCAAATATCTTTATGGATATGAGTTTTCAAGTCTTTGGGGTAAATACCCAGTAGAGGGATTGCTGGATCATATGGAAGATCAATTCTTAGTTTTTGAGGAATCTTCATACTGTCTTCCATGTGGCTGTACCAATATGCAGTCCTAACAGCAGTATATGAGGGTTACTATTTCTCCATAACATCTCCAACATTTGTTATTACTTGTTCTGTTGACTATTCCTATTCTAACAGGTGTGAGATGGTATCTCTTTGTGGTTTTGATATGCATTTCCCTAATAGCTAGCGATATCGAGCATCTTTTCATATATTTGTTAGCCATTTGTATGTCCTCTAGCTAGAAGTGTCTATTCAGGTCCTCTGCCTACTTTTTGATTGAATCGTATGGGTTTTTGTTGTTGTTGTTGTTGTTGAGTTGTATGAGTTCTTTGTATATTTTGGATATTAGTCCCTTATCGGAAGTGTTGCTTGCAAGTATATTTTCCCATTCAAATACTTGTCTTTTTATCGTGTTAACTGTTTCTTTTGCTAAGCAGGAGCATTTTAGTTCGATGTAGCCTCATTCATTTATTTTTGCTTTTACTTCCCTTGCCTTTGAGGTCAAATTCATAAAATTTTCATTAAGTACAAGGTCCTTGAGTTTAATTCCTATGTTTTCTTCTATGAATTTTATTGTTTCAGTTCTTATATTCAGGTCCTTAATCCACTTTGAGTTAATTTTGGTGTATGGTGATAGAGAACAGTCTAGTTTCGTTCTTTTGTAGGTGGCCTTCCAGTTTTCCTAGCACTATTTATTGAAGAAGTTTCCTTTCTCCACTGTAAGTTTTTGGCTTTTTTGTCGAAAATTGTTTGCCCACATAAATATGGGTTTATTTCTGGACTCTCAATTCTGTTCCATTGGTCTGTGTGTCAGTTTTGCTGCCAATACTGTTATGGCGCAAACAATTCTGAGACCCACGGAGCCAATTGAGATTAATTATGAGCCTTTATTAGCCGGCCGGCGACTGACTCTCTACCACGCAGGGCTAGAGGAGATCAGCCCCGAGCTTTCAGAGCAGGCAGCTGATAAAGCTCAAGACCATATCCTGGTGGTCCCCTGAACAAGCCAGCAGATTACAGAAGTGGAAGTTGGCTTTTAGCATATCTTTGCCCAGAACAACACCCTTAATTAACAAGTAAATGGATTACAGAAGCAGACATTGGCCATCTACATATTTTATACAATACACTTCCTAAACCACACACAAGCAAGTAGGACAACTTCTGATATCTAAAGATATTTCTTCCCTGTAGCTGACTTAGCTAGTTTGCTCACTTGAAAATTTTCCACCTTTAACAATACCATGCCGTTTTGATTACTGTCACTTTGTACTATAATTTGAAGTCGAACAGAGTGATGCCTCCAGCCTCATTCTTTTATTCTCAGGATGGGATTGGCAATTCACGGTCTTTTGTGCTTCCATACAATTCTGATGATCTTTTGTTCTCTTTCTTTAAAAAAAAAAAAAGCTGACGAGATTTTGATGGGGATTGCATTAAATCTGTATAATGTTTTAGGTAATATGGTCATTTTAACTATGTTGATTCTTCCAATCTAAGAACATGGAACATGTTTCCATTTCTTCATATCTTCTTCAAATTCTTTTAATAGGGTCTTATAATTTTCATTATATAGGTCTTTGACATGTTTCATTAAATTTGTTCCTAGATATTTTATTCTTTTTCAGTGCAATTGCAAAATGAATTATTTTTTGTACTTCTTTTTCTGACACTTCGTTATTAGAGTATAGGAATGCTATGGATTTTTGAACATTGATTTTGTATCCAGAAGTTCACTGTATTTGCTTATTGTTTCTACTAGTGTTCTTGTAGAGTCTTTAGGGTTTTTTTTATATAGAGAATCATACCATCTACAAATAGTGACAGTTCGACTTCTTTGTTTACTATTTGGATGTCTTTTATATCTTTCTCTTGTCTGTTCGCACTCTCTAGGGACCTCCAATGTTATATTGAATAACAGTGGCGATAGTGGAGAGCCTTCCCTTGTTCCTGATCTTAGAGGGAAGTTTTTCAGTCTTTCACCACTAAATATGATGTTGACTGAGGGTTTGTCATAGATGACCTTTATTATGTTAAGATACTTTCCTTCTATACCGATTTTATTAAGTATTTTTTTCATAAATGGATGCTGTATCTTGTCGAAGGCTTTTTCTGCATCTATTGATATGATCATATGATTCTTATTTTTTAATTTGTTAATGTGGTGTATCACATTCATCAACTTGAGTATGTTGAATCATCACTGTGCCCCTGGGATAAAGCTCACTTGATCGTGGTGTATAATCTTTTTAATATGTTGCTGTATTCGATATGCTAGTATCTTATTTAGGATTTTTGCATCTGTGTTCATGAGAGATATTGGTCTGTAGTTTTCTTTTTTGTGTGTGTTCTCTTTACCAGGTTTTGGTAGCAGAGTAATATTGACCGCATAAAATGAGTTGGTAAGTATTGCCTCCTTTTCGATTTTTTGGAAATATTTGAGGAGAATAGGTTTTAAAACTTCTTTGAATGTTTGTTAGAATTCACAGGTAAAACAATCTGGACCTAGACTTTTACTTTTTGGTAGGTTTTTGATGATTGTTTCAATTTCCATACTGCTCATCTGTCTATTTAGATTTTCCAGTCCTTGATTCAGTCTAGGAAGGTTGTATTTTTCTAAGTACTGATCCGTTTCTTCTAGGTTATTAAATATGGTATTATATACTTTTTCATAATATTCTTGCATGATCCTTTGTATTTCTGTGATATCAGTCATAATTTTCCCTCTTTCATCCCTGATTTTGTTTATTTGTGTTCTTTTTCTTTTTTGTTTAGTGAGTCTAGCCAGGAGTTTGTCAATTTTATTAACCTTTTCAAAGAACCAGCTCTTTGTTGCATTTACTTTTTCTATTTTTGTTGTTGTTGTTTTTCAATTTCATTTATTTCTGGTCTAATTTTGATTATTTCTTTCTGCTGACTTTAGGCTTCATTTATTCTTCCTTTTCTATTTTTTTTTTCAGATGAAGCATTAGGTTATTTGGTTTTGTTATTGTTTTTGGAGATAGGCCTGAAATGATACGAACATTCCTCTTATGACCACTTTTGCCATGACCCAAAAGTTTTGATATGTTGTGCTATCATTATCATTCATTACTCTGTATCTCTTGATCTCTCTTTTATTTCTTCTCTGACTCATTCATTCTTCAGTAGCATGTTTTTTAATCTCCATGTATTTGCGGTTCTTCCTGATTTCCTTTTGCAGTTGATCTGTAGTTGCAAAGCACTATGATCAAAGAATATGGTTGGTATGATGTCAGCTCTCTTATTTTTGTGGAGGCTATCTCTGTGTCCCAATATATGCTCGATTCTTGAGAATGTTCCATGCTCATAGAGAAGAATGTATAAGCAGCTGTTTTGGGATGGAAGGCTCTGTAATTGTCATTTATTTCCAGTTGGTCTAATATGTCTTTTAAGGATGTGATTTCCTTATTGATTTTCTATTTGGATGATCTATCCATATCCAACAGTGGGATATTTAGGTCCCCTACTACAATAGTGTTTTGGTCTGTTTCTCCCTTTAGTTCTGTTAGTAATTGATTTACATATTTCGGGGCTCCCTGATTTGGAGCATAGATATTAATACGTGTTATGTCTTCTTGGTGTATGATTCTCTTTATCATTATGAAGTGTCCCTCAGTATCTTCCTTTACCTTTTTTTATTATTTTAAAGTCTATTTTGTCCGATATCAGTACCGCTACTCCCGCTTTTCTCTGAATGCCATTTTCTCAAAATATTATTTTCCACCCTTTCGCTTTAAGTCTATATTTGTATTTGGAGCTGAGGTGGGTCTACTGAAGGCATCGTATGGTAGGGTTTTATTTTTTGATCCATTCTGCAACTCTGTGCCTTTTTATTGATGAGTTCAGTCCATTTACATTTAGGGTGATTAATACAAAATGAGGTCTTCTTATAGACATTTTATCCTTTGCTTTCTGGTAGCTCAGTGTTTCTATTTCTCCCTTTTCCTTGTGTTTCTGTTTTGTTTATTTTGGTTGGCTTTTGTGGGTTTTCCCTCTGGTTCTTCTTGTTTTATGTTATATACTTCAGGTCTGAATCTTTGGTGTGTGGTTACCATTACAAATATGTAAAGGGAAGTTTTATACACACACACACACACACACACACACACATGCAATTGTCTATTTTCTTCTGCATGTGCCTTATCTCCATTCTCCTTTCCGAATTTGGATCTTTGAATCCTCCCCTTTTCGTCATTGTTATCTCAGTTTGTTGCTATGTATGCTAAATGTTCATTACTATGTTGCTATAGCAATTCTCTTCCTATTATTTAAGCTTATAATGCCTTGTTCTCAGTAAGAATTGCACTCTTCTGCTTCTATTTGCTTGATAGTCTCTTTACTGCTAATTATGTAATTTATTTTTGGTCATTTTGTGTTAGGTGAGCTGACACCTTTGGGTATTTCCTGTAGTGCAGGCCTCATACTGGATAATTCCCTCAATTTTTTTTATGTCTGGAAAGGTCTTAATTTCTCCTTCATATCTAAAGGAGAACTTAGCTGGAGACTTTATTCTAGGCTGGTATTTCCTTTCACTTAATAGTTTAAATATTTCATTCCATTCCTTTATAGTTTGTAAGGTTTGCACTGAGAAATCCAAGGATACTCTAATGGGTTTTCCTTTATAAGTTATCATTTTCTTCTCCCTGGCTGTCTCGAGAATTCTATCTTTGTCGCTGATTTTTGATAACTTTAATACAATGTGTCTTGGTGAAGTCCTTTTTGGGTTGAGATAATTGGGTGTTCTGTTGACTTCTTGAATTCCAAGCTCCAGTTCATTCCTTAGATTTGGGAAATTCTCATCCATTATGTCTCTGAAAATGCTTTCTAGTCCCTGCTCCTTTTCCTCACCTTCGATGATGCCCATTATTCTTATGTTTTCTCTCCTGATGGTATCAGCTAGTTCTTGAATTTCTCTTTCATTATTTTTCCTTCTTTGGTTTCTCTCTTCTTCCTTTTGAATTATTTCTAGATTTTTATCTTCGATTTCACTGATCGTTTCTCCATTTGATTGACTCTATTTTTCACACTTTCTATTTCATTTTTCAATTCTTACAGTGTGTGTGTGTGTGTGTGTGTGTGTGTGTGTGTGTGTGTGTGTGTATCTCCAGAAGTTCTATTTGTTTCTTGAGGGTTTCAATCTCCTTGCTCTGCTCATCTAGTTATTTTTTCAATTCCTGAAATTGTTGATATGAATCATTTAGGAACTCCCTGAGTTTTTCAGAAGTACCATACTGAATGCTGTCATTTACATCTCATATTTCTATGTCTATAAGTTTATTTTCTGGAGATTTTTCTCTTTCTTTCTGAGATGCCTTGTCACTTGCTTGTTTATGGTATTTAATGAACTATTTCTCTGCCTGGGCATTAATGAAGTATATTCTGCTTTTTTTCCAGAAAGAAAAGTATTATATAAAGGTCTCTCTTTAGCCTGCTGCAAGAAAGGTGCTTTTCGTTTGGTTTCCAGTAGGTGGTGTCTAAACTTTTTGGATCTCTGCTTTATATAAAGCCTAAATAATGCCTTTTTCTTTTCTTGTATATATTTAATCATGCTTGCTGCCCTCAGTTTCAGTCACTGTCAGTGTCAGCAACAGTCTCGGCAGCACTTGCTCAGATTCCCCTGGGGCCCCACGGTGTTCTGTCTTGGAAAGTATGGGGTGTAGGGCCCTCTTGGTTGAGGGTTGGAGGCTTTTGGCTCAGCCTCAGTCTACAATGGGAGCTGGTAAAAATCAACTGTTGTTTCTCTGTGGTCCTGTCTCACTTCTCTGTTTTCTTCCCTGATGACTGGGCCCTGCTGCTGGCTGCGTGGATCTCCCAGCACTTCCACGGAGAGCTTTTCAGGGACGTCGCCGCACCTTCACCCCTCTCTCTCCTCTTGCAGGGAGCTCCAGAGGATGCCAGAGGCAGCTTTTTTGTTTTTCACAGTCCATAATGGTTTCTTATTTGAATCATTTTGTATTTAGAAATTTATTCCTTTACGTGTTTATAATTCTCACATATAAAGTCTGTACATGCAAACTTTATTTTCATGACACATTGACAGGTTTGCATGCATGCAATAAAGTCCCTCACAGCATGAGACTGTCCAAAGGCTTTGGTGCTGGGTGCTACCTCCCAGATGGGCATACAGGTAAGGGAACTCTAGGGGGGAAGAAGAATCAGAGATGGAGCTCATGTGTCTAGGTGATATATCTCAATAGCACTGCAGGGAGTCTCTGGGTCACAGAGCTCTGAGGGTCTATTGTGATTGGGAGTCTTTATAGCCACAGGGTTTATCTTATCTATGGCTAACAGATGTCTTGCTGTTCCACAGGTTATGCAAAGCAGGTAGACTCTAAATAGCTAAAAATCTTTATTTAGGGTATGTTTAAAATAATTGGACATATGAAAATTTGAGTTCGGTGTCAGAGGGAATTTGGGCTAAGGGATCTCAGTCTGCTGTGTAGAAATAAACTACCTGAAGGCCAGTATACAAAGGCCATCTTCGGCTCATTTATAATACAAGTAAAAAAACGTCACGTGCACTAGTTCAATATATCATGTTGCCAGAAATGCTATGCTTAGCTTTTTACCAAAGAGCATCAGGCTGAAATACTCTGTAGTTATATATACTGGGCTAATTCTTAAAGAGCTCTTTTAAACTCTAGTAGTAATTTCACAATGAATGGTATAAAGTAGTACCTAGCTGGCTATGGCCAAGACCTGGTATTCCTATAATGAGCCAAATTTACTGAAATGTAAGATGTTTGAGGGGAATGGAACTTGGATCATCTGGATCTGATGCATGATTTTAAAGGTGAAGAAATCGAGTCTCAGAAAGGCTAAATGTATTATTTACAGTCACATAGCTAGTTAATGACAGAACCACAAATAGAATCTATGTTTTTTGGTTCTTGGTCTAGTACTCTTAATACTATACCATAACAGGCTAAACCTATAAGTTACATTAATAATTTTATAAATGGTTCTATCACCCAATTGTTTTGTTCCTACAATATTCCATTTATTTATTTTAGTTACATTTCTCAATTTGTCTTTATCGAATCTTATTTTACAATGATGGAAGCAGAGTAAAAATCTAAACAGATATAAAACCAGAGTTAGTATCTAGGTGTTGGTTCCCAACTTCTTCCTCTTTGAACTACACAGTAGTAGTAATGGAGATATAGTTTTTTTTGCTAGTAGAAATACAGTTAATGCTACATTGCTACACTGAAATTTCATCTTGACCAGCATTTTTCTTGCTAAATCAGTTACATGAAAATGTTTTTTGAAAAGAGCAACAGTGAACAGTTTTTATTAATTTTAATTCATGCTTAGCAATGAGTGGTCATTTCAGTAGGTGTTTTTATGAGTACAAACAAGTTTCTGCTTGCTCTCTAACAACTCTAACTTCACAAGAAAGAGAGGGTGTATATGAGAAATGAGGGATGCACACAATAGATTTTATTTTATTGTGCTCATTATTGTTTTGTGTTCAGACAAAGTATAGCAGTAAAGAGCATTTACCATGTGCTCTTATCCTAACTCTTGTGACCCAGTCTTTTAAACATGCCAGCCTTTGCAAACATGTTTGTTTAACCACTGTCAGAAGTTATGAAATTGAAGTTAGAAATGCTTACAAGTTGCTTCAATGTTCTTCTTAAGTTTAGGCACATTTTCCTCTTCAAATGATATGAGTGACATCTTAAAAGCTAATTTTGGCTTCTCGAATAAAAAAAAAAAGCTGAGTATACATCCTAAAAATTTACATTTATATACGGATATGAGAGAAGTAAGATAATCTGCTGTTAAAGATGAATATTTCAGACATATTTAGAATATGCATATTTCAAATAAGTTATA
The DNA here is from genome assembly GCF_000151845.1 of Pteropus vampyrus. Lineage (NCBI taxonomy): Eukaryota > Metazoa > Chordata > Mammalia > Chiroptera > Pteropodidae > Pteropus > Pteropus vampyrus. The sequence continues at coordinate 67,267 of NW_011889116.1, forward strand.
CTGATAACCTGTCAATCATGGAACACAGATCATCTGTAACTAAAGCACGTCACCAGAGTCATGCTAATTTTATAGAATAAGGTATTCTCTTCTTAGTTTATTAGTCATCTTTCATTGTTTTTAGAACAAAGTGTTCCACAGAAAAATAACACCGATGACCAGGCAACAGCATTTCATAAGTGTCCCTGGCATTAATCAGTGTACTTGAATCCAAGGAGCTATTATTTTAGCCACATTTAAATCCTGATTGCATTTTATTCTGCCTTGGCAAGGCTCACAATGTGATCTTCTTTAGAATGTATTTTAAGCTTTCACATTGCTGGAATGACTATTATTTGTATCCTGCACTGTGAGAAGTAAATCATGTGGAAGATGCTTAGATGCAGAGTTCCAGGCTTCAAAGTTTGCCTTCTTTTTGTTTTTGTTTTGTTTTTAGTATTTTTCAAAAGGCTGAAAGGGAGTTTAAAATATAACTATCTCTGGAAACAAAGCATATAAACTGGAAAATCTCAGACCCCTAACAGTTTCAAATAAATTTAAAGATGTCTGCTCAGTTCCTCCAGTACTGTCATTCTGGTGAGTAAACATAAAGTAGACTGGGTGTATCCAGGTATCTAGGTCCATGTCAGAATTCTACAAAATTACTTCAAATGCTTTGGGTAGTTGGAGCAAATGTTAAAGGGCCTATTATCTTGCAGCTCTTTTTCTACCATCTGTGTTGGGAGCCAAAACTAAGAACAAAGAATCTTGTGACTAGGCGAGGCCTTATCTGCATCCTGCATCTTGTTAGCCCCCTAGCAGTCAGCCCAGCCCAGAGTTACAGTTCCCTCCTTCACTCCCACTCCCTCTAACCCTTACCACTCCTCACCCCACCAGCTAAGAACCAATGCGCCTGTGACAGATACTCTCCCGCCCAGCTAGCCCTGCCCCCCTTTGTTAGCCCTGTATAAATACTCTTGCTGCTGAATAAAATTTTGAGGCTTGATCAGAATACTGTCTTGCCTCCATTCTTTTCTCCCGCCCATGTTTTCTTTCAGGTAAGGTCCTCCTCGGGTTCCGCGCAATAACTAGGTCCTGCGGGTCGGGACACATCTGCACATTTGTGTCCCCGCTCTGGAAACTCTTTTAATTCACTTCAAGAAAGGGCTTCGTGCCCTTACACTTAGTGTGAAGCTCTAATATGAGAAACCACTTATGATGAGTTTTCCAGTAATTGTGAGTTACATCAGGTTTGGAATCCAGACCTGATTTCCCACAGCATGCACTCCTTTATTCTACTAGCCATTCAGGACTTATTTGTATCACATTCTATAAGGACTTTCACATAGTGTTGAAAATCATGACATTCTGAATCAGGTAGACTTGAATTTGAATCATAGCTCCCCACCTTACAAGCTTATGACCTAACACAGTGATCTTCAAAAGGAGGTCATTATATACTCTGTCTCCCATCCTTAAGCCCAGAACAGTTGGCAACGTCTGGAGATATTTTTGATTATCATAGCTGGTGAGTGCAAGGTCCAGCTACTACAGAGAGACAAGGAATGCTGTTAAACATCCTACAATGCAAAGGATACCTCTTAAAAAAAAGAATTATTTGGGCCAAAATGTCAATAATACTCAGGTTAAGAAGCTCTGATAAAAGGCAAATGATTTAAACTTTTTGAGCTTCCTCATATTTAAAATAGGAATAATATAGATAACTCTCAATTATGTGGGTCAAACTGATTATTTGGGCATGAACTTTGATTAAAGCTCAGCAAGTAACCTGGGATGTACACACAAGGGAGTGGGATATCACCAATTTTGCCTCTAGAAGAGAAAGCAGAAACACTGTGGTTGAAGCAGGGATAGAGGCAGAGGTCCCCAGTTTAATCAGATATATTAATTGATAACTTGAGTTAGTTCCTGAGTTCTTCTGGAAATAGTTCCCCCTCTTTCTCATTGTATTTCTCATTAGTGACTCTGATGGCTAGAATTTCAGACCCAAATAGGAAGGAACACCATGTAAGTGCATTTCAAGAGACAGCTTTCTTCCAGTTCATCCTTTCAGTATCTCACACAGCATAACATGGAGATAGCTAGCTATTCTTCTGAAATAGAGTGCACCCCGGAGGTAAGCACATAGGACATTTATAATAACAAACACTTGCATAGCACTATGTGCAAGGCATAGCATCTAAGTGCTTTACATTATTCACTCGTTTTAATCCTCACACAAAATCGATGAGGTAACTACCAATACCTTCTTTTTACAGATGAAGAAAGTTGAGCACTGAAAGGCTACATAATTTGCCCAAGTTTACACAGATGACAGTGGAAGAGCCAAGATTCAAACCCAGGATATCTGGCTCCAGAGTCTTCAGACTTTCTGTGCTATTAACTACTATATAATTCTGAATCTCGAATAAGAAATACAGAAGGAATTTGGAGTACAACAATCTGTATTCCAAAGGAGAAATCTTGCTAGAAAGGCAGCTGGAGTTTCATGAATTGAGTGGAGAGAAAGATGTACTTCAAATTCATAAAAGCAGGTCAGACTTTAAAAGTGGAAGTTAATGTAGCACAGTAGAATGTACACAGACTTTGAGATCAAAGGTTCTGAGTCTAAATTAGATAAAGAAATTTAGTGACCTTGGGCAGATTACTATAGTCTCTGATCCTCAATTCTTTTGAAGGCCAAATTAATGCAATTTGTAAAATACCTTAGAAAGTGCCTGGTACATAATAAATACTTTATAAATGTTCAGTTGCATCATTGTTCCCAACATTCTGCTCACATTTATCTTTTCCCGAAGGAGATTAGACAAATAAATGTTCTCCTTAGAATGGCCTAATCTATGAAGAACCATATCCTAGATAACATAGAAGAGATGGTGGCCTAGACAATATGGAGTGCTATAAATCCTCACTGTGCTTAGACTGAGAATATATCTCTGCTATCTTTAAGTATTATGTCTCCCTACCTCAAGAGTAAGGATAATGTGGCAGACTCACCATCATCAGAGATTCTACCTTAGAATGATCACATATTGTTAGTGGATCAGAAAAGCAATTTCATGGTCACCAAATTTTAAAAAAATAATGAAATAGAAAAGATAAGTTTAGAACACTCAGCAATGAGAGTAAATATTGTATTGTAAAATATTTATTTGGGCATTATATACACACATATACACATACGATTATATACACATGCATATATACATATATTTACTCATGTGTGTCTATATATACACATACACCCAAAGGGTTGTATCAGCAGACACCAGAGCCCACAGAAGCAAATCCCCTCCTTGGAGTTTTCCACCACACAGTAGCTCATACACTGTGGTCATGTCTCATTCTCACCGCCAGTCAGCCTGAGGGTCAATCTCCCCAACTGGTGAGCCAACAGCAATCAAGACTCAACTACAAGAGGAGTGCCCACATACCCACACAAGGGACACACCTGGAGTACCTAGCTCAGGTGATCAGGCAGACTGCTTCACTGGTCCGTATAGGACACTTACAATATAGGCTACCCTGCCAAGAATGGTAGGTGTAGCAGGTCTTCCTAATGCATAGAAACAGACACAGAGAGGCAGCCAAAATGAGAAGACAATGAAACATATCCCAAATGAAAGAACAAGAGGAAACTCAAGAAAAAGAAATGAAATAGAAACAAGTTTCTACCAATAGAGTTCAAAACACTGGTTATAAAGATGTTGAAGGAACTTAGTAAGAACTTCGATAAAGAGATAGCAAGCAAAAAAAAAAAACCATAAAAAATGAAAAAAAAAGAATACACTAGAAGGAATCAACAGAAAACTAGATGAAGCAGAGGATTAAATCAGTGACTTAGAAAATGAGGTAGCAGAAAACACCTAACAGAACATCATTAAGGTGGATCCTAATCCATTATGATTGGTGTCCTTATAAAGAGGGAAACTATGGACACAGAGACTGAGACACACAGAGAAGAAAGAGATTTGAAGAGGCACTAGTAGAAGATGGCCATCTATAAGCTAAAGAGACAGGCCTGGAATAGATTCTTCCCTCACATCCTTTATAGCCCATCTCTGCTTACACCTTGAGTAGCCTCCAGAACTGCAAGAAAACAGGTGTTTTCTGAAGACCACACGAAAACAAAAGATGGAGCTTTAAGATGTTAGAAAAGCTCTGCTGAACTATGCCTCCTACAAAAGTTCAGGAAAATTTGTTTCATTTAAAAATAAGTAACGGAAAATGATAAAAGAAAAATCCAAACGAAGTTATTATAAAGAAAAAAGAGAATAAGGAGCAGAATGACATTTCTCCTCTCTCTGTGGGTTTGTCATATAAGGGAATTTTGGCTGCAATTTTGAGAATTCATTATGTTAGTTGTAGAGTGTTTTAGGGTTTTCCTAGTTTTGGGTCTGTCAGGTGATCGATTCATTATTTTTCTATGCTTGCTCCTTTACACATTGCTCAGGTCTTGTAGCTGTGATTTGCCCTCAGCCTCTTGTATTTAGGGCTCTTGTTTAAATTGACTTTTTTGTAGATGCTATCTGTGAATTGATTGATTAATATATTGCATGTACAGCTCACTCATCAGTTCTGGTTTCCGTGGTATGTCCCTGCACAGCCTCTGGGCAGAAGCCCAGTTCTGGATACCTGGTCACAGCCCCTGGGATGAGGGGTTGCACTGTGACTTCAAGGGAAGAGGGGGTGTTAGGCTCATAAAGGATTATGGTTTGCTTGATAAGTTGTGTGAGACAGACTCATTACCGACAAGCCTAGGATGAGAAACCTCCAGCACTTGGGGCACCCAAGTGTAAAATAAAAAAATAATATATTAATTGAAAATAAAACCATAGGTATAAAGTTTCAATTATGCTAGATGAAAAAGTTCCATAGATCTGCTGTACAACATTGTATTTATAATTAACAGTGTAGTTAAAATTTTGTTGAGAGTAGATCTCATATTATTTTACCACAATAAAAAAATAAGGCCATAAAACATTATGCACAGGATGTTTCAAAAAAGTATCATACCTATCTGTGTGTACATATATGGAATTAAATATATGAAAATATAAACAGTGGTACCTTTAGTGGTGAATTATGGTTAAAGCTTTGTTTTCTTTCTTTTTCTATGGTTTCTAATTGTTCTAAAGTAAAATTAAACTACATTTATAAACAGAGATGTACTCAGAAAATTGATCTTTTCTGTTTCAGATCTCCTTGGTTCTCTCTTACATTTCTGAAATCGAAGAGGACTGGCTCATTAGAAGACAAATCTCCTGTCCAGAATCAGACATCTCCTTCATTTGAAGCATGGATTTATCCCACAAATAATCTTTTTTTTTTTTTTACCACTTTCACCATTCCAGTATTTTGGTCTTTCCCAGGCACAATTCTTTCATCCTTAAGGCATCCAGAGTAATGCTGAGCCCTTTGTTCCTGTCTCTTCTGCCACCAAGGCTGCTTGCTGCCTCCCCTTGTCTACCACAGGAACTTTTTCCATCCCCACACCATACTAGCTGCCGATGCTCCCACAGGAAATGCTTATTCAAGCCACTTCTGATTCTGCTTTTGCTAGTGGGAGTGAAAGGAGTTAAATAATAAGTGGTATATTAATTGTGAAAATGGAAACGGGAGTTTAAAGGCACTGCTCCTGCATAGGGTCCAGTAGTGGGTATAAAGTGATGGAACAGGTGAAGAGGTGTAGTGGAGAAAATTGCTATGATCCTCCACACAGAATTTTGCTCTCTTGCTCTAAGGCTGCCACAGGATCTCAAATGCCTCTTCACATTTCCTCTGCACTCTCTTGCTCAGAAATACCCATATCCCACCTCCATCACCACCATTTTTGTAAGTGCCTACAAGTACTGGGCCCACCTTACATCGGTAATAGCAAAAGCTGCTGCCCGGTCTGATTCACACCCTTCTTCCACCACCATCTTTACTCTTCTTCTATTGCACTGGTACTAAATTTATACCCAGCAGGAAAAATACCCGTGCATGCCCATCTTTTCAAATGTACAAGGAAAGTTAGGATCCACAAAAAATCATAGTGTATCCTCTCCACCCCTTCAAAATAGTTGTTTGTTCATCACAAGAGCTCTCTTCTTTTCCTGTATTCCTATCCCAGGTAACCAAGGACCTCACTATTAGTCATATCTCTGAGAGAAGAGAGATTTCTGGTATAACAGAATCATTTTTGTCCTCCAATCCTTCACCTCACCATACACATTCCAAGAAGGTATCCAGATCTTTTCCTCTTTATCTCAGGGGAAATTTATATTACCAGCCTGTATTTGGTTGTCTATAATCCTGATCATCTTGTCTGAATTATGTTAAGGGAGAGAGGAGTGGCTTAGAAAACAGAGAGAAAGGAAAGAGAATACTGCTATAATACCCAAGTACTCCTTACTCCCTGCCAGGACCCCAGAAGTTACATATAAGGGGGCTGGACCCTAGGCATCAGGGCCTCCAGCATTGGCAGATACCTCCAATCCCTACTGGCCCTAGAGAAGTAGACATGTACACCTTCAAGTGACCATGCGCACTTGGACAGTGAGAGTACCAGGAATGATCACAATGAACTGAAGGCTCCATAAAAGTCCCTCCCCATCCCATTCTTTGGTACTTATCAGGAAGAGGGGACTTTCAATAGTGAATGATTTTGAATTATCCTTCACTTCAGTGTAATAAAAAAAAAGTTGCAGATTTAAGCTGCCCACTCTGAGCAAACTGCCCTAAGATTCATACTACACAGAAGACACAGCAGGCAAGTGCACATGCTTTATTACTAGTTAAAATCAGAAAAACCCTGACAAAGGTTGAACTTGGTGAGCTGGGATCTTATGAGGGAAACTCTAGGACATCTTTCGTTCAGACTGGAGGCTGATCTAACCTTCCACTCCCTGGTCACTACCCTGACTTCTTCCTTGCTTGTAGCATTTGCCTCAGGGGAGTCGAGAGCCCACAGAGAATATACCAAGTGAAAGACAAGGGGCTGAGGAGCATTCACAAGAGTGCTGGTACCAGTCAGTCTATTTTAAATCAAATTACTCTTCCCAAGAGAAGCACAATATCTGTCCTTGGAATCCATTTTGCTCTTTATCCACTCTCTACTGGAAAGGGACTTGAAATGAAAGTGGCTGAGGCTGAGGGCTAACACTCCCCCAAGCACTGCCCTTCTTTAAGAGAGTCACACAGTGGTCTTTCAGACAACCAGAATAGCTGTCCCTCTCAAGGGAGGAAATCAGCAAAGTAAAGTCCTGCTTGCATTCTTGAGAGACCACTTTCCCAATCTTTGCCACTGCTCATTTGTCTCACCCAGGACCAATAAAATGAGCAGTTATATCACTCAAGTCCTTTCATGAAAGTCTCTTTGATGTTGCTCCCAAAACTGCAAAAGTATCTGGATGTTATATCAGTTCGGTTTACCCAAAGGCTACACTACATGCAAGGCAAAGAAGTCACCTCTGATCTACTTTGTATTTCAAAATGTGCTCTCTCCTGTAATCTAACCAAACTCATCAAATAGATTTATGTTGTTATGTACCAGATAATACCATATAGTTCTAGTTCTTAATACGCTAAGCATTAATAATGTTGTTTAATGAGTTAAATAAAATTCATCAAATTTGCTATCGTCTATAGAATTTAACATTGAATCCCCACTCCAACTTTTCCGAATTGCCTGCTTGCCTCAACAGAGAAAAGAAATTCTAATAAAACTTTTGCTTTCTTTTTCCCCCTAATAATTACCAAAGTATATCTTCTTCTCTGACTTCTCTCACTCTTCTCTGCTCCAGCCAGTAGAGGTCTCACTAAGGCATGGGTCAGTCAGAATTGAGGTGTGATTTCTTTGGGATCTCGGAAAATCTTCTAATGGGACAAGTTCAGCTTCTTCAGCAACAAGCAAATTCCGTAGGGCTCAGAGACACAAAAACAGGCCCTCATCTGTAAAACTTAAATAAAGACAAGAAGCAAACATGAACACTGCAATAGTTTACAAAGAAAAAATAGCATTTTCAAGAAAAAAGCAGTGCTCCTAAATTCAATAGAGCATATAACTCTAAAAAACACATGGCTGTTTCCAGCCAAAGACATGGAATTTTCAGAAAAAAAAAAGAGGTTAATAAGAAAACAGAAAGGAATGGAAAAAGAAGAGGGGGAAATGGGCTTTATGACTTCAGTGTCTCCAGGGAGTCACTCAATCAACATCAGCAATCCAGAATCCACCACCTGTGAACTTAAATGCAATTAGCAGAAATCCTCTATTTAAAGAATAAGTAGAAGTGATGTCGGAAGCACAGTGGTGTGAGAACTCTCCCCTGATCTCTCCCCTTGAAACTATAAGGAGCTGAATATCTACATCTAAACAAATAACACATTCTGCACACAAAGTATGTCTGAGAAATATGCTCATGAGAGCATCAGAAGGTGCGATATTAAGGTGCATGAGACAGGGAAGCAGAGAGAGACAGAGTCAGGCACTGCAGAAAGCAGTCCAGAGCTCCAGGCAGGGCAAGGAGTAGAGAAACAACAACATGCCAGTTTCCTGGTCCTTTGAAGCCCCAAACAGTCCTGCCTGAGAGATAAGTATATTCCACACAGCAAAGACCAAGGAGCAGGGCAGAGACCAAGCATGGAGGAGCAACAACTGTGTCTTAGCAACCATCTTTTCCAGAAAGAAAGCTGAGTCACAGAGCCTGGTTGCCATCCTCCACCATCCCAGAGTGCACCCTCCCTCTGCAGTACTCTCCCAGCCTGAACACCAAACCAGAGGGGACCACTCCAAATGAGAACTGAAACATACACAGCCACCAGTCCCAGAGAAAAGGGAGGTGATATAGATGGAAAGCAGCTGAAGCCTGTCTCAGCATCACTGGAAGGAAAACAGTCATACACAAAGCTGACCTCTCCCAATTCACCCCACCCTCCATCAGTCAGGCTGATTCACAACGAAGTAGCAGAGCAATACACCTAACAGTGGGAGTATTACCAGGACTTCAAGGCCTTTTCAGAGGCTTGGAATCCCAACACCATTCACATTCTGTCACAGCAGTGGAACTCTGGGACTGCGGCAAGCTGGACACAGAAAAGATACATACCCTTCAAGAGAAAGAAAGGGCATCCTTAACCTCAAAGCAGGTATCTAACAGGCTTGAGCACTGCAAGAGGCTTGGGGGTCATCTTCTGGAAATCAAAGGAAACCTCTTCTTATCAACCTGCTAAAGAGAGATCACTCTGTAACATTTTTTTTTTTTAAGGCAGAGAACACTCCCATTATTCCCAGGCAGAGAAATAGTCCATCAAACACCATGAACAACCAAGGTGACAAGGTAGCTCAAAAAGAAAATGAAAAATCTCCAGAAAATAAGCTTAAAGATATAGAAATATGCAATTTAAATGACAGAATTCAAGATTGCTCTTCTGAAAAAAACTCAGTGAGATGCAGGAAAATCCTGATAGGCAGTTCCAATAACATAGAAACAAAATTAATGAACAATGAGAATACTTTACCAAGGAGATTGAAACTCTAAAAAAGAACCAAATAGAACTTCTGGAAATAAAGAACTCATGAAAAAAGATGAATGATGAAATAGCAAGCCAAGGAAACAGAACTGACCAGATGGAAAAAAGAATGAGTGATATCAAAGAGAGAAATCTGGAAATGATGCAGCTAGAAGAAGAGGGAGACTTGAGAGAGACAGAAAAATAAAAGAATTCTACAACAACTACCTGACACCATCAGGCAAAGCAACATAAGAATAATGCATATACCAGAAGAGGAGAGGGCAGAGGGAGCAGAGAGAATATTCGAAAAAATAGTTGATGAGAATTTCCAAAATCTATGGAAAGAACTGGATTTCTGAATTCAAGAAGCAAAAAGAACACCCAATTAACTCAACCCAAAAAGGCCTTCTCCAAGAAACATCATATTAAAATTGGCAAAAATTAATGACAGAATTAATTTATTTCTTCATTAAAAATTAATGAAAGAATTCTAAATGCACCCAAAGGAAAAAAGACAGTAATCTATAAAGGAAAACCCATTAAATTATCATCAGACTTCTCAGCACAAACCTTGTAAGCTAGGAGGGAGTAGAACCAAATATTCAAACTACTGAAAGAAAGAAATCACCAGCCAAGAATAATATATCCAGCAAAGCTCTCCTTTACATATGCAGGAGAAATAAAGGCATTTTCAGACACACATAAGCTGAAGAAATTCTCCACCATAAGGCCTATATTACAGGAAATACTGAAGGGGGTCATTTAACCTGAAACAAAGGGGAAAAATACATAACAATATATAAGAAGACCAACAGGCAGACAGAAGCAGGAAAGTGCAACCCTTATTAAGATCAGGGTATAATAAGCTTAAATATCACATAATGGTTAAAGATTAAAAAATACTTTAAAAAGAAAAGAAGACAACAGCTACTGCAACTTACAAAGAAACATACAGCATAAAGAGGGAAAATGCAAGATGACAGAAACAGAAAAAGGGAGGAACTAAAGGTCTGACTCTGCAAAGGAAAATGGAAATAAGGCACACACAGAAGAAAAAAAGATTACTGTATGTATGTGTGTATATGTGTATGTGTGTGGTAACCATACATGAAACTCCAGAACTCAGACACATAACAAAAAATAAAACACAGAACAGAGGGAAAAATCATAAAACATCAACAAATGAAAATAACAGACAAAACACAAGGACAAAGAAACAATGGAGACACTGAACTACAACAAAAGAAAAGATAAAATGATTATAAGAAAACATCATATTTCAACAATCACCTTAAATGTAAATGGACTGAACTCACCAATAAAAAAGCACAGAATTGCAGATTGGATCAAAAAATGAAACCCAACCATATGATGCCTTCAAGAGACACATCTCAGCTGCAAGGACAAATATAGACTGTGAAAGGGTGGAAAATGACATTCCAAGCAAGTGGCATCCTGAGAAAAGTGGGTGTAGCCATACTTATATCTGACAAAATGGACTTCAAGATAAAATAGCTAATGAGAGACATGATGGACACTTCATAATGATAAAAGGAACCACACATCAAGAAGACGTAACACTTATTAATATTTATGCCCCAATCAGGTAGCCCTGCAATATATAAAACATTACTAACTGAACTAAAAGGAGTAACTGACAAAAACGCAATTATAGTAAGGGACCTAAATACCCCACTGTCAGCTACAGATAGATCATCCAAACAGAAAATCAGTAAATATCAACCTTAATTGACACATTTCACCAATTGGACATAATTGAAATTTACAGAGCCTTTCATCCCAAAACAACATTCTTCTTTAGTACATGAAACAGTCTCAAGGATATACAATATTTGGGGGCACAAAAGTAGCCTAAACATTTTTTAAAAGACTGAAATCATACCAAGCATATTCTCTGTCCATAATTCTTTGAAACTAGAAATCAACTATAAAAAAAAAATTGAAAAGAACCACAAATACATGGAGATGAAACAACACGCTACTAAAGAACAACTGGGTCATAGAAGAAATAAAAGGAGAGATCAAGAGATACATAAAAACAAACAAAAAATGAAAATATAACATATTAAAATTTTTGAGACACAGTAAAAGAAGTAATAATAGGAAAGTTCATATCATTATAAGCCTCTCTCAAGAAACATGATCCCAAATAAACAACCTAAATTTATGCATTAAAAAAATAGAAAAAGAACAAATGAAGCCTAAAGTCAGAAGGAAGAAAATAATAAAAATTGGCGCAGAATTAAATAAAATTGAGAAATAAAAAGACAATATAATTATTAATACAACAAAACTGATTCTTTGAGATTATTAATAAAATTGACAGACCCCTGGCTAGACTCACTAAGGAAAATAGAGAAAGGACACAAACAAACAAAATCAAAAATGAAAGAGGAGATGCTATGACAGATACCACAGAAATACAAAACATCATATAAGAATATTATGAAAAATTATACTCCACCAAATTTAATAACCTAGAAGAAATGGACAAGTTCTTAGAAATATACAATTTTCCTAGACTGAATCATGAAGAACTGGAAAATCTAAATAAACCATTCAACAGTATGAAGATCGAAACAATCATCAAAAACTTTCCAAAAAGTAAAAGTTGAGGACTGGATGCCTTCACCAATTAATTCTACCAAACATTCAAAGATTTAATACCTGTTCCTCTCAAACTTTTGCAAAAAATTGAAGACAAGGCAATACTTCCTAACTCATTTTATGAGGACAAAATTACTCAGATACCAAAACCTGGTAAAGATAAAACAAAAAAAGAAAAAAGAAAACTATAGACCAATATCTCTCATGAGCACAGATGCAAAATCCTAAATAAAATATTAGTAAATTGAAAAAAAAACCACAACATATTAAAAAGATTATAAACCAAGATCAATTGGGCGTCATCCCCAGGGGCATAGGGATGTTTCAACAAATGCAAATTGATTAATGTGATACACCACAAGAACAAATTAAAAAATAAGAATCATGTGATCATATCAATAGGTGCGGAAAAAGTCTTTGACAAGATACAGCATCCATTTATGATTAAAACACTTAATAAAATGAGTATAGAGGGAAAGTACCTCCACGTAATAAAGGTTACATACAACAAAACCTCAGCTAACAAACTAGCTTGCTATCTATAGCCATACACCCAAATTAACTCAAAATAGATCAAAGACCTGAATACAAGACCTGAAACAATAAATTCCATAGAAGAAAACATAGGTATTAAATGCATAGACTGGATTTAGAGAAGACTTTATGAATTTGACCTCAAAGGCAAGGGAAGTAAAAGAAAAAATAAATTAATGAACTCTATCAAACTAAATAGCTCTGCACAGCAAAAGAAACCATCAATGAATCAAAGAGGCAACCACCTGAATTGGCGAATATATTTACAAACAATGCCTCTGATAAGGGCCTAATTTCCAAAATATATAAATAACTCATACAGTTCAACAATTAAAAAAACTTACAATCCAGTTAAAAAAATGGGCAGAGGACTTGAACAGACATTTCTCCCAGGAAGACATACAAATGTCCAATAGATATATGAAAAGATGTTCAACTTCACTCACTATTAGGGAAATGCAAATCAAAACAACAATGAGATACCATCACACACCTGTTAGAATGGGTATCATCAACAGGGCATATAATAACAGATTTTAGAGAGGTTGTAGAGAAAACAGAACCTCATACACTGCTGGTGGGACTGTAAATTGGTACAGACACTATGGAAAACAGTATGGAGGTTCTTCAAAAAACTAAGAATAGAATTACCATATGACCCAGCAATCCCTCTTCTAGGTATTTACCCAAAAACTTGAAAACATTTATCCATAAAGATATATGAACTCTGATGTTCATAGCATCACTGTCCACAGTTGCCAAAACATGAAAACAACTGGAATGCCCATCAATAGATGACTGGGTATAAAAGTGGTATGTATATACAATGGAATATTACTCAGTCATAAGAATAGATCAAATACTGCCGTTTGAGACAGCATGGATGGATCTTGAGATTATCATGCTATGAGAAATGTCAGACAGAAAAACTGAGAACCATATGATTTCACTCATATGTGGAATAGAAAACAACGAGTAACAAACTTGACAAGCAACCAGAGACTCATGGACAATGACAGTAGATTTGTGGTTACCAAGGGAAGGGAGAGGGGGAGGTAGATAGGGATAAGAGGGGTCAAATATTTGGTGGTGAAAAGAAATTTAACTTTGGATGGTGAACACTAAATGTAATATACATATGACATATTATTGGATTGTACACTTGAAACCTACCTGTTTTTATTAACCAATGTCATCCACTCTAATTAAAAAAAATAATAAAGGATAAGTATGATACTCAAAAGTAGTCCATCTTTGTTAAATAAGAATATAAATATTTATATATTTGTGTGTACTCAGAATGATAAAATATGGTTAATTTGGCTAATGGGATAATAGATTATTTAATTTTCTGTATCATAATTTTGGTTTTCAAATTTTATGTGAAGTAAATGTTACTTTTTGATCAGAAGAGGGTCTTAGGAAATTGGGTTTTTTTGGAGTGTTCCCATTCTTACTTACCATCCTGAAATTAGTGAGTTTTTCCTGGGTCTAGGCCTCCACTCTAAACTGTTATACAGACTTTCTTGCATTCATAGCAGGCCTTGCGCCATGAAAAATTCATCACTTTACATCATGGGCAGCCCTAATTATCTGGACTGTAGTGTGAAGCAGACATTTCCAGGTGCTGGCATTCTGACACTTTTTTTTCCCTTTTGGTTGCTTAGACTTCTGCCCCTGAGGCTGTCATTTCTTTGGTCTATTTCTCAAACCACTGCTCCTGCTGTCGCCCAAAGGGGACATCCCCTGGGGACTCTCTGGACTTTCTTGACTGTGACTCTTGCTGTTTCCCATGGAGGATGTTCCCTGGGACATCACTGGACCTTCTTCTTGGCTATGGCCTTTGCAGTTCTCCAAGAAGTACTTCTCCTGGCGCATCAGTAGACCTTCGCCTTGGCTATGGCTCTTGACGTTCCCCAGGGGGAACATCCTCAGGGACGTCACTGGATCTTCTTCTTGGCTGTGGCTTTTGCCATTCCCCAGAGGTGACATTCCTGGTGACTTCACTAGATCTTCTTCTTGGCTGTGGCTCTTGCCATTCCCCAGGGGAGACATTCCCAGGGATGTCACTGGACCTTCTTTCTGGCTGTGGCTATTGTTCCCCAGGGGGAATGGCCCCTGGGATATCACTGGACCTTCTTCCTGGCTGTGTCTCTTGCTGTTCCCCAGAGGAGTTATCCCTGGGGACCTTTCTGGATCTTCTTCTTGGCTGTGGCTCTTGCCATTCCCGGGGGGGGGCATTACTGGACTTTCTTCTTGGCTGTGGCTTTTGCCATACCCCAGGGGTGCCATTCCTGGTGACATCACTAGACCTTCTTCCTGGCTGTGGCTCTTGCTGTTCCCCAGAGGAGTTATCTTTGGGGACTACTCTGTATCTTCTTCTTGGCTGTAGCTCTCGCTGTCCCCTAGAGGGGTCATCTCCTGGGACTTCACTGGATCTTCTTCTTGACTGTGGCTTTTGCTGTTTCCCAGAGAGTACTTCTCCTGGAGCATTACTGGACATTCCTTCTGGTTCTGTCCTCAGATGTCACCCAGGAAAGTTATCCCCTGGGGACAGATAGGACCTTCCACTTGGTTACGGTTTGTGCTTTCTCCCAGGGGACAGTCCCCCTGTATAGTCTCAGGATATTCCCACTGGCAATAGCATCTCTGGTCACATGGATGGGCCATCTCCTCCTGGGCCCCCACTGCAACCCACAGACCAGGTGAGTAAATTCTCAGAGGAGGCATCTGGGGTACACATGCTGCTGCTGCTGCTGCTGCTGCTGCTGCTGCTGCTGCTGCTGCTGCTGCTGCTGTGCTGCTGCTGTAGCTTCTGCTTCCATGACTACTGAGAGTGGTAGAGGTATTGAGTATGGGAATCCCATTGGGAATGGCACATGGAATGGGAATGGATGTGGCATTGGCAGAGGTTGTTGTATAGCTTGGACCCAGGGACTTGGGGATCCTGACATGTAAAGCACAGCTGCTGAGGCTGCCATCTGGGTCCTCAAGTGTGCTATGCTCTGCATCTCTGTAGCCACCATCTTGCCCTGTTCCTGTGCATCCATGGGCCATGCTGCAGCCCCACACTGTTGGGTTTCCGGTACAGGCACAGCCTCCTGAGGCAGTGGGTTGGCCTGTGCAGACCTCTCTACCTGGAGCAATCGACGGCGCAACACTCATCTGTCACCTGGCGCAGGGAGGCCAGAGTGCTACATAGCTGCAAGGCTATCTCCTCACACTCCTCAAGTAGCCGCTGCAGCTGGGAAGCCAGAGTCCAGGAAGCCACCTCACACTCTTCCACCTGCTCCTGCAACCAGTGGACTCAGGGTACCTGCTGGTCCCTCTGCCTTGCGGCCACACACACGCTCAAGGCCAGCGCACTCCAGGTGCAGGCTATCTTGAGAGCTCACGGCACCTGAGGGTCAGCCAGGACAGCCCAAAGCCAATCCTCTACTTCATTCCAGAGCCATGAGCAGAAGGTCACATAGAAATCTGGGGTGCCCCCATTCATGAGGATTTCATTGTTGATGAACCTGATCACCTCGTTGTCATGGCTGCCGTGTTCTATTCAACCGATCCCTCACAGACGATGACGCCCCTGCCCCATCACCACAGGTAATGGCTGCGGCTGCCAAGAGGTCCGTCCCTCACCTCTTTGATCTAGTTCAGTCCTAGTCCTGGCCTCCTCCTCGGCCTGTCTCTTCCTTCACTCCTTTGTTTTCCTCACGAAGAGTAAAGCAGACTCCTTCACCACGCCAACCCCTACCAGGCAACGGCGTGACACGTCACAGGGACGACCTATGAGTCACGCCACAAGGACTGCTGGGGCTGACTTCCCTCGGCGGACCGCCCCCTATGGGGTTAACAGGCAGAATGGCTGCACTGGGTACTACAGTGCTCTTGGATGGCCAGGGGGGCACTGTGGAGTTCTTGGAGACACTAATAGTGGCCACTCACACACCCAAGGGCTGCGATGGGAGTTCCTCTCTCTCTCTCTCTCTCACACACACACACACACACACACACACACACACACACACACACACACACACCTGGCGTAAAAGGCAGAGTGGGTCAGAGGAGGTAAGAAAACTTCTGGGAAAGGAAGGGAGTCGAGGTGGAGAAAACTGGGTTTCAGGACCCCAGGTTCAGAGAGGTTCAGCAGAGTGTGAGCTTGGGTCTACCAAAACCCAGAAAAGGGGCAGGACAGTGAGAGGGAAGACTAAGCTCACACTACTGCCATGGGGCAGGTGATGAGGCTGCATGTTGGAGCAGTAGTAGGAACCAGGTGAAGGAGAGCAGAATACGCCACCCCAAAATATACCACTTTATCAATTGTTAATTTCAAATTAAAGTTACTTAAGAAACAGCTGGTGCCAGAAGGGAAGTTGACCCTCCTTAGTCCCCCTGAAAGCAGAAAATAAACCTCCCATGTGAAAAGAGGGTAGAATACATCCTTATGACCAGAAATAGGGAATTTACAGTCAGAAGGCTGTATTAAATACATACATACATGCATACATACATACATACATAAATACATACATACATACATACATAAACTTGATACTTCTTCACTAATTTTACTACTCCAAACCCAAACCTCTTGTCTTGTCAATTCTTCACAAATATATCATTTCTTTGGCTAAAAGACATAAAAGCTACCTGCTTTAGTCACTTCGAGTCTCATATTTCCGTGGGGCTTCCATACATATGAAATTTTTCTCCTGTTGATATGTCACATGTTAATTTAATTATTAGACAAGCTAAAGCACATAAAAGGGAAGAAGGAAGAAGTTTTCTGCCCTTACACAGGTTTAGCTATGTACACTGTATATAAGTGAAGAGAGAACCTGGGAACTGTGGAGGATTACAAGGCTAAAACCATTGGTGAAAGCTGGCTAGGGGCACTAGAAAGAGGACTGCTGTGTCGGCTGAGTGGATAAGGAGGAAAGGGAAACCAGACCAAGATGTTATAGGAAGCTATTAAGAACAGAAGGCCACAATAAAGATGAGTTACCTGATTCAATGACAAGGAGGGAAGGACATTTTGGATTTCAGCATTCTAAACGAGCATTCTGATGGATGGTGAGACAGTGTTTATGAATACGTATGGGAGAAGTGCATCATAATGAAGATGTTAGATCTCAGATGTTTATGGGGGTTTCCAAAGGACACCACAAACCATGTAGTGGGGATTTCCATTATGGAATGAGCGAGGAGAACTGCTCTTTACTCATCTTCTCTTTTATCTCTCAATTGCCCTCCTGTCCTCAAGCCTTCTACATAGCTCCCGCCTTTCTTTGTCTCACAGAAGAATGTTCTCTTCTCAACTTTAAAGCTACATCCCTCACCTGTAACTTGGATCCCAGCATCTCCCATCTACTCAGGGAGTTCAATCCAGTCATAATCTCTCCACTCTCTTCTCTATTTCAGCCCCTTCCTCTCTATTAGCTCCTTCCCAGTTATGGTATGAGCATGTTCAAGCTTCTTCCATGCTGTATAATGTTTTTGTCTACATTTCCTATACCTTAATTTCTACCCATAAAACTGCAGAAAATATTATAAGGGCACCACATAAGGATGACCTTCTCCCCTCTAATAATCCAAATTTCTTATAATTTGACCTTTCTGTAATCTTTGACTCTGATGACCACTCCCTTTTTGAAACTCAGTTCTCCCTCCCTTTTATTCTGTGACACCAAACTCTATTCATTTATCTTCTTTCTGGCCTCTCCTTCTTAGTTTCCTTTTGCTGTCTGCTATGTTTCCATTCACCCTTTAAATACTAGTATCTCCCTGAGTTTTGTCCTCAGACACCTTGATTTTTTTCCTTGGCATATTCCCTCATTTCAGATACTCTTTCTATGCAATTCCATCTATTCTCTTGTGCTAAGCTACCATCTTTAATTGCTAAATACTCCCAAAACTTTATACCCAGTCCTGTTTTGTGTTTCAGACTTCAGTTTCACCTAACCAACAACTTCCTAGAAACGTTCACCTGGTTCTTCCATAGGCACAAATTCTCCACAAGTCCCAAACTCATCAATACTTCTTTGAACAAATGGCTTCCCAATTTCTTAATGTTTCTGAGGATCTACTTCCTCGAAGAGTGGTTGCAAGGATGAAATAACACATATATAAAGTAATTGTCACTTACATTATATCATTCTTATCAACATTAAAGAGATATTCATGTAGAAAGTGGCATTTTATCTGGGATTTGAACAATGGTTAGAAATTAGATAAGGGCGATGAGGAGGAAAACAAACCCAAACATGACAAAAATATTTCTCTGTCACTTACCAATTGACTGTGTGACCAAGATTGTACCAGGTCATCTTGTTCTGCCATATCCAGTTGAATTATATTGCTCAATACATATGACAACAGCTTCATATGCTTTCATTCTATTATGTTTTTAGAAGCTGGCATCTGGTTCCCCACTTACCTGCCTTCTACATTTAAGCTATTTCCATGGATGCTCTTTACTAAAGCTGCACATCTGATACCTCCAAGGAGCCACCATGTGTGTACTGACATTGTGATATTTCCAGGATCTATGTTGCCTTCTGGGCACTGAAGGCACCATCTGCCTCTGATTAGAAACAAAACACGTCCTGTATATGAAGGTGGAAACAGAAGAGTTGTTGGAGAATAGAATTAGGACTATACTTGGAAAACACAGAAAAGTGAAAACACATAGTAAGATATAATTATGAAAGTAAATGATTTTATATATATAATAATAGGTCAGTAATAGAAAAATAAAAAGAAAATGGAAAATTCCAGTATGACCCTGAAATATTAAAAAGCCACATTCAATGTGTTTATCTAACTCTCTATATAAGTAACCATAGATAACAGTTTTTTTCCTGAAAATAACATTTTCATGCTTTAACCAGTTCAACTTGCCAAGTGTTAAAAATAAATATTGTAAGTTGCAGCACCGTTTTGCTACTATATAAAAAAGTATTCAGGTGTAAGAGGAGCAATTGTCAATATTAACAGCTCTAATTTCAAAATTAGCACTAATTATCATTGCATATTAAGTGAAAGTTAAAGTAATTTCATTTAAACTGAAACTAAAGTTGTTTACTGATGAATTTTTAATAATCTTTTGCATATTTGCATTATAAACAATAGTGATAGTGCTAATAAAAGGTTTCTCTATTATTTATTATTTATACAGTAATAAATAATGGATAACTTTTTAGTACTTACTATGTGCTATTTGCTGTGTATATTTTGTGTGCTTTATTTTATCCAATCATCACCACAGCCATGTGAGTTAAATAACAGTATTACCTCCATTTAAATAAGTAAATTGGGGCTTAAGAAAGCTAACTAATTTTTACAAGGACCTACATCTAGTGTGTGGAAGCCAGCACTAATACCTTGATTGGCGCAAGAACAAAACCCATGCTCCTAACAGTACACTCTATTGCCTACAATGACACATTTACCCAGAAATCTGAAACTCAAACTAAGAAAATCAGCACATGATAGATGTGATAACACATGTGCAAAAGTCATACTAAAAGAGAAAATATCAATCCCAAAGCAAGAACGCAGCTTGCCTATAACCAATTAGGTAACCTAAACGTATTTTTTAAATGACTCAAATGAAGAGGAGTGAACAATATGAAACATAGGAAAGCAGAAGTCAGAGAGTACAAATTTAAATTGGCATTAAAACTTGTACAATGTAGAGGCTATTCTAACCAAAGCATGAGAACATTCCAGTCCCTTGACCAGATCTATCTCTGGAATGGAGACAAATGCATCAGACCACAAGAGTTCCATGACAAAATTCTGTGAAAATTATCTAACCAATTCTAGTTGTTCTCATTATGTGTTCATCTATTGTCTCCTGATAATATTTGGACTTCCGGTATAACTTTCAAGTATGGAGGCTATTCCCTGATCATCAACTTAAGTATTGCAGACTGCTAGACTGTTGTGTTTATCATGGAAAACAAATAAACCAGCACTAGGATTTTAGACAATGATCCTTTTTGAATTAGACTAATGTAAACTAGTGCCTGAGAAATTGGTGACATTCAGATACCTGATCAAATCGAGCATCTGACCTATAGAGCTGAGAAGTATATCCTGGGATGGGGTAGCCCCTCAAAAATACATCCATCCTAGGTGACAACATTATGTCATGATTCATGCCACTATAGGTTAAACCTACATGACCTAGACTGAGAGAGACAATCATTAAAATTTTGGGAAGTTTCAGATATGCCATTTGCAATGTCTCTCATTGTCTGAAATCCCTACAAATAGTAGAAATTATGAATAATAACATTTGGAAAAAAGCAAGTTTGGTTACATGCTGTAGTAACTGCCAATATTCCACTAAAGCAACACTCCTCTAAGATGTTCTACTTCAAGAATTGACGTTCTATAACTAATGCAAATTAGCGATTGATTTTAGATTGCTATGATAGAATACTATTGCTTTTGATCCAAATGCATAGGTCATCACTGTTCATATTTTAGTGGCAAGATTAGTGTGTTATATTTCCAAGGACAGATATTTCCTACTCTACACCTGAGGTCTTCCTTTTGTTGTTTCCTTCTCATCATTTTTTTTTTTTTTGCCAGAGAGCTAAAAATATTACATTATCCTTCTCAGACTGCAATTTAAGTTGACAGAAGTTGGATGCAATAATATATTCCCATACCTGCTAGTATAGTTGTATGTCAGTGGGGCAAATAAACCCATGAGTTATAGTAATCCATTTGCTATCAATCCAGACCACATTACAAATGGTCTTATGAGTGATGTTATAATAAAAATAGAAGAAATGTCTTTTATGTCTATCCATTTCACAGGTTAATGATGCTCCTACAACCTTTCTTTTATTAATAAATACCATGGATCTGCAACTCACAGAATTATGTAAAGAACTCAAAACGAGTTGTTTTTTTTAATCTGTATCATGTCTTGGAAGTTAGAAATCTCAGTCCTCTTCTAACTGCTCTATGTAAAAGAAAGAAAACATCCTTCTATTAATGATAAATATTTCTCTCTTAGCTTCCCACTCAGTCCTCGATTTCCTGGACTCCAGATTCTGTACTCATTACTGTTTCATAACTGATCTTGCTAAGGTTACAAATAGCTTCCTAATTGTAAGCTATTTCTCAATTGTAAGGAAGATTTGTCAATGCTCACTTTACTGAATTTCTCCTATATTGTTAATGACAATCAATCCTTCTTTCCTGAAATTCTTTACTCTTGATCTCCAAGACACCACATTCCTCGAGTTAATTTAGTATACCTCCAATCATTCTTTTTTTTCTTTTGTGTGTTCCTATTCTTGCATTTGCTCAGTAAATATTGCTGTTTCCCAGAGTCTGTATCATTACACTTATCTTCTCATTTTACACCTTTCCCCAAGTTCTCAACCTTTACCTATATATTCCTAACTCCTATATCTACATCTCTAACCTATATCACTCATTCAGGTTTAAGATTAATACTGAATGCATGCTAAATGTCTTCCATAAGCATTAATATCACAACTAAACTCACCTGTAAATACCATATCACCTACTCTGCTCCCTTCGTAATTATTTGATAGCTATTGTCAGCATCTACTCAGTGACCAAACCTAGAAATTTCAAAGTCATCAAGACTCTTCTCTCTCCTTCTCTCCCCCCTATATCCAATTGGTGGCTATAATCTCAATATTCCTTTGGTTTGCCATTACTTTAATATCCACATTACCTAAGGTAACCATCATCATTTGCCTAGACAAGTACATCTTCCTAACTGTTCTCACAACCTCTTATATATACTCCTTTAAAATTATCCTCCCAAAAGCTTCCAGGACAATCTATTTTAAAATTTACATATAAGCACCATGCTTAAAAAAATCATTCAGTGCCCATATTTTTTACACAGCAATGCCCAAACTTCATAATATGTTATTTAAGCTCTTCACGATTGTCCTTATTGGCCTTACCAACATAATTTTTTATTCATTCCTTTATCAAATGCTACATTCAAGCAATGTGTACAAGGCTTGTAGTCCCTCACACATGCCTTCTTGCTTTTCATGTAGTTCTTTCTCATGCAATTCTGCTGCTTTCTCTACCTAGTTCAAACTCTCTTCACCTGGTTAAATTCTAATTATATTATAATATTCAGAATAGGTATCACATTATCCAGAATAGGTGATCATCTTACCTTGACATACCCACATCAGTTTTTTCCCCTGTTTTATGCACTACTCTATTTATTCATCTTTGTAACTTCAGTATCTAGCACAGTACTTGTTACATAATGCATGTCTACTGAATGAAGGGATTCCAAAGAGTAACCACTAGGTATTAAATATAGAGATTTAATGAAGTACTCTAAATTCATTTTATTTTATCTTTTCCTTTACAAATGTCTAACCTTCAATTTCCATCTTCTCAGATTAAAGAAGCCCACTGTTCATATTCTACTCTTGAAGATCTTACTCCTCAATCATTCTGATTAATTGTTACTTATATTTAGAACTTCTCCAGCTCAAACACATCTTCTAGATATGGCGGTAAGTCTTTCATTTTTTATACAAAATAGACTATTGTATTTTTTATATTTAATATCCACCATGATTATGTTCAGTATTTTCTAGACCTTTTGACCACGGCAGCAGGCTAAAATGATGTCTTTGGCATTCAACAAATATTTAATAAGTGTATATTTTGTACTAGGAGCTGATGATTCAGCATGACAACTAAAAACAAGGTCCTTACTCTCCTGGAGTTTGAATCTTGTTTTGGGAGTAGGAGATGTCAACATAGACAACAAACAAATAAAGAATGAATAATAAAATATGCATGGCAAGGCTATAAAGAAAATAAAACCAGTGGATACAATAAAGCATCCTTGAGTGTCTGGAGAGGCTATGTAGACTCACAGCTCCTTTCTATAGGTGTAACTGACAAACTAGGTACCCATTATCCTATGAATATAATTTGGATTATTTTCCTCAAATACATTCTATGTGCTACAATAACTCTCACTCTCACTTTCATGCTCATTCACCTTTAAAAGTCATACTTACTTTCTTTTATCAGTATGACACATATTCCAATTCATTTGAGTCAGGGAAATGTTAAAAGCGGTCCCACAGAGTCCCTGGTTGAATTTACCTCTTAGCATTTCAGCTAGAGTGATCTCATAGCGAATGACTTTTCTGTTTTAAAACGACCAACTTAGCATTTTACTACCTAAAAAGCTATGATGTTAACTGCTAACTTGGCAAATGTATTGCCAACTCATTCTTTCACATAGCTTTATTTAACAAACATTTAGCAAACATTATGTTATAAATTTATGAAAATTAAAACCAGCATTTATACCGATGAGACATCCCAGTTTTCACTTAACTACCCAGAGAAGTACATGCCTAGCATCAGTGTGTCTTTGTAGTTCCCTTCTCCTCATTTGCTCTGTAACTCCTTTCAAAGTGGTAAGTCTTTTGTTTTTTCGTTTGTTTGTTTCTTTTTTTGTGAAAAATTAACCCCAAATTTCCAACTACTAGTGTTGGTGATAGAAATGAAGAGAAAGAGAAAATGAGATCTAAGAAAGTAGTGATTCTTAGCCAGCAAAATAGAACTCTTATGTGAGAAAGTATAATGATTATTAAAGTGATATTTGCAATATTTAGAATTTCCAAATGTCTTTAGGTATGTCCTTTGTGAACATTAAGAGTCTACAGCAGTCTTTTCTAAAATTGCCTGATCGTAAGAATTATCTGGGTCACATATAAAGATACAGATTTATGGCAAGTGCTATAAAGAAAATAAAATCAGGCTCTCTCCTTCTGGTTATCATTTAGGAGGTAAAGTGATGGCAGGGAATCTGTATTTTTAACAACTGTGCCAGGTAAATAAAATGACATGCCAAGAGGAAACATTGTTCCGTATTACTTTCTTCATAGGATAAAGAACTTGTGAAATAGATTGTAAATGTTTTCACAAATAATAGGTACTTGATAAATGTTTTCATCCCATTTCCTTTCTTCCTTGTTTTTGTGGCCTTTTTATGAAATTGTGATATTTAAGGAGTTTGTATATCTCACCTCTAAAGCTCTGCTTTCTATGTGAAAGAGGAATCAAGTTCTTCTATGTTATTGTGACCTTCTCCCACAATTTTGCCATATAATCCCAACATTTTTACTCACCCAAATGCCATATTACCTATCAAGTCAAACATTCTTCGTAGTTGAATTCTAGTTAGCATTTTGTTTAGGCCATTCATCAATGTTATTTTGCATTTATCATGATTTCTATTTGGCTTTCAAATCTCAATATTTTGGTTGGGCCTAGAGTAATGATGATTTTATCCAATTTGTTATGCCTTGGAAAAAGTATATTGGTATTACTACTATAGTATTTTAAGCAGGGCAATCATAGTACTAATTAGGGGCAGAATAAAAACTGAAAAAATTCTTAATTCTCAGTCCAGTACTTTTTCCATACTACCCTGCCTCTCAGCATGGATTAATGTAAACAATTATAAATGCTCATTTTAGAACAATAAACAAGTTATTAGCTATTATTTATTTTAGGGCATCTTTATACTGATAAATCTATAAACTATTTGTACTTAAACTGAATAATATTTGGAGTAAATGTTAATTTGATTATTGAATTATCAAGTAGAATTTATGGCATTATTATCCATTTCTAACCCTTTTATCCTTTTACATATCAGGACTAGATAGGTCAGGTTTAACTGTAAGGCAGGAAAAAAACATACTAAAATATATTTATTTCTATTGACTTGAGTTTCTCAGAAATGACGTCATAGGGAAACTTCCAGTATCACATAGATTTTTAAATGTGGTATGTCACCTAATATGACTCAACAGAAGTTTATGGGCTAATCATAAGTTATTTTTGAACTGATATCCTTTATATTGTTAGTTTCCCACCCATATGCCCTGTTTCCTAAACAATATGATCAGCTCCCAGATCGCAAGAACTACATGGTAAAATCTCTGTTTTTTACCCAGAACTTAGTAAATGTCATTTAGTAAACGCATGCTATTTGGTTGATCACCTTCTCACAATGGGATCTCCTGGGATCATCTAACTGGTTCAGACCCCTTCCTAAGACTAGATGAATGACTAAACCACAATTCGCATGAACTGGCAGCCCACAAGTTGAATCTTGCCTTCATATAACAGTTGTCACCAGGTTTTTAAAGGAAACAATGTCAGTAGTCCTACATCTACACCTCTCTGACATTTGTTATCTGCCTGTCATAAAACAGCCACTAATGTCATTCTTTTGAATATATCTAGAGATAAAGACTTTAATATATAGATCATCACCCAGATAATCAATAAAGTTTACTTGGTAACCAACTCGAGCATCTCCATTTTTATTATCTTTTCTCTTTTCCACTTCTTAGTGATCAGACACTAGACAACAACTTTTTACATTATAAATCTTATATTGGAAGACTACAACAAAATGACCCTTAGCCATCTATTCTTCAAGAGAAATAAGCCTCATTCATGTTACTTATCTTCATAAATTGATTTTCTGTAGCTTTCATTCTATCTCCCTGCCTCCAATCTCACCTTTTCCTATACCCACCACCACCAGTGGTTTGAGCTAAATGTAAACAGAACTATGTTAATTCCCCTACCATAAACTCTTTCCCTGGCTCCCCACTGACGATATGATACATTTGAATCTCATTAGCATAACATACGAGGCCCTAAGAACCTCATTTATATCAAGTTCTTTTATGTAAAATCTCTCTGCCCTATAGATAGGACATAAAACGTTATTTCTGGTGATAACTCTTATTATGGGCAAGGCTCCTAATTGAAATTCCTCTAGATAGTTAAGGGGAGCAGAAGTTTCTCTTGAGCACATGGGGTCTCGGTTTCCTTTAGTGCAAAATAATCCACATACCACAGAGGCAGATCTCAGGGTGGATAGTTCTGAATCCCTAAATAACAGTTCCTTCCTAGATTGGTTTTGTCCACTGTTAACAACAACAACAACAACAAAAAACAATTAATTATTAATTAAATGAATCTTGTTAATCTTTGTAAGTGCACCCAAAACTCCAGGTACACAGTTCTATTGTGTGTGGAGGGTTAGTAGAGATTATTTTTAATAAATAAATGGTCTGAAGTTATTTTCTAAAAAACAATCTCCAAGTTATCCATATAGCATTTAAAATTCAAAAAATATATATTCTTATAGAATCTGAACTAGTTCAGAAAATGGTAAAAAGAAAGATGACTTATTTGCTTTTGTATAACAGATTTTTTAGAGGTTTAGAGATATGAGGGAACCATAGCAATCAATTAGTCTCACTTCCATTTTACTGTTTGAGAAAACTAAGTCTCAGAGTTTGCATATTTGTCTAAGCTATGTAGGTAATAAGTAGCAGAGCTGGAAATCAAAGCAACCTCTTCTGTCTATCTTTTCAGTGTGTTTTTACTCCACTACACTAGAAGGACTTAACCATTTTTTTGTGCCATAGACCCTTTTGACAGTTTGGTGAAGCTTATGAAACTCTTCTCAAAATAATATTTTTAAATAAAGAAAATATCTAGATTACAAAGTAACTAAATGTATCAAAATATAGTTATCAAACTATTGTGATATAGTAAAATACACCTTCATTAAAGCTTTAAGATTTATTGGCAGGTTTAAAAAACTATTCTAATTTCGCAGTACTGATGAGCATGATATTTTGAGATATCTGGAAGAACTAACTGTGATTTCTATTGATGATAGAGTGTCAGATACTTCTAATACAACTGTGGAATTCTTTTTATTTACCTTGATAATTGAAGGAAATGCTAAATTTCAGTAACAGAGTAGCGGAAATGAGAAAGTAATAATTTTCTCATAAAAATTCATGGACACAAGATAATCGAACCTACACAGGTGATAAAATTGTATATAACTTGACACACACATACACACATATTCACATGAGTGAAAAATTAGAGAAATATGAATATGATCAGTAGATTTTATAAATGTTAATATCTTGGCTACGATATTGTACTACAGTCTTGCAAGGAATTACCATTGAGGGAAATTAGATAAAGGTTACACAGGACTTTTCAGTTAAAAATTCATACTCCAGTTAAGAGCCCTTGCACTAACAAAATGATATAGTGTTTCCAAAGTGTTCTTGAAGATGTGTTCCAAGACATATGAAAGGTATTTGGAAGTCAAGAGATATTTTTTAATATATA